>NC_058403.1:40592418-40748761 GCF_002201575.2 Neomonachus schauinslandi | reverse complement strand
TTTATTTATTTATTTATTTATTTATTTATTTATTTATTTATTTATTTATTAGAGAGCGAGCGAGAGAGAAACAGCATGAGAGGGGAGAGGGTCAGAGGGAGAAGCAGGCTTCCCGCTGAGCCGGGAGCCCGATGTGGGCCTCGATCCCAGGACTTGGGTCATGACCTGAGCCGAAGGCAGTCGCTTAACCAACTGGGCCACCCAGGCGCCCTAGATTCTTAAAGTTGACAAGCGCCATCCCCTGCAATGCTCTGCCATTATTTATGCTAATAAAAATATGCTATCAGGTGGATCCATCTCCTAGCATTTATCCAGCTTTAATTACATGCACAGGAATAATCCCCAACATTCTCCAACTGCCAGTAATTCTGTAATGCCCCCTAAACAGGCCTACTGTTCAAATTTTAATACTTAAAAAAATCCATGTAATTTGTTTTGTTTTGTTTTTGCTTTAATTAGTTTCAGAGATAGAATTTAGTGATTCATCACTTGTATATAACACCCAGTGCTCATTACATCAAGTGTCCTCTTTAATGCTCATCACCCAATTATCCTTTCCCCCACCCACCTCCCCTCCACCAACCCTCAGTTGGTTTCCTGGAGTTCAGCGTCTCTTATGGTTTGCCTCCTTCTCAATTTTCATCTTATTTTATTTTTCCTTCCCTTCCCCATGTTCATCTGTTTTGTTTCTTAAACGCCACATATGAGTGAAATCATATGGTATTTGTCTTTCTCTGACTGACTTAGTTCATTAGCATAATACCCTCTAGTTCCATCCATGTCATTGCAAATGGCAAGATTTCATTCTTTTTGATGGCTGAGTTATATATATATATATTACATACCACGTCTTCTTTATTCATTCATTTGTTGATGGACATCTGGGCTCTTTCTATATTTTGGCTATTGTGGACATTGCTGCTATAAACATTGGGGGGGCAGGGGCACCTGGGTGGCTCAGTCGTTAAGCGTCTGTCTTTGGCTCAGGTCATGATCTCCGGGTCCTGGAATTGAGCCCAGCATGGGGCTCCCTGCTCTGCAGGGAGCCTGCTTCTCCCTCTCCCACTCCCCTTGCTTGTGTTCCCTCTCTCGCTGTATCTATCTCTGTCAAATGAATAAATAAAATCTTAAAAAAAAAAAAAAAACTCCCAGTAGTGCAGTTGCTGGCTCATGGGGCAGCTCTATTTTTAACTTTTTGAGGAACCTCCATACTGTTTTCCAGAGTGGCTGCACCAGCTTGCATTCCCACCAACAGTGTAAGAGTGTTCCCCTTTCTTCACATCCTTGCCAACATCTGTTGTTTCCTGAGTTGCTAATTTTGGCCATTTCTCTCGTGTGACGTGGTATCTCATTGTGGTTTTGATTTGTATTTCCCTGATGCCGAGCGATGTTGAACATTTTTTCATGTGTCTGTTGGCCATTTGGATGTCTTCTTTGCAGAAATGTCTGTTCATGTCTTCTACCCATTTCTTGACTGGATTTTTTGTTTTTGTTTTTGGGATGTTGAGTTTGATAAGTTCTTTATAGATTTGGGATACTAGCCTTTTATCTGATATGTCATTTACAAATATCTTTTCCCATACTGTAGGTTGCCTTTTAGTTTTATTGACTGTTTCTTTTGCTGTGCAAAAGCTCTTTATCTTGATGAAGTCCCAGTAGTTCATCTTTGCCTGTGTTTCCCTTGCCTTTGAAGACTTGTCTAGCAAGAAGTTGCTGCAGCTGAGGTCACAGAGGTTGCTGCCTGTGTTCTCCCCTAGGATTTTGATGGATTCTTGTCTCACATTTAGGTCTTTCATCCATTTTGAGTTTATTTTTGTGTATGGTGTAACAAAGTGGTGCAGTTTCATTCTTCTGCATGTGGCTGTCCAGTTTTCCTGGCACCATTTGTTGAAGAGACTGTCTTTTAATAGAATAGAAAACCCAGGAATGGACCCTCAACTCTATGGCCAACTAATCTTTGACAAAGCAGGAAAGAATATCTAATGGGAAAAAGAATCCATGTAATTTGAAAGAAAAAAAAAAACTAAAACAGTTTATGATTGATGAAATATTTTAAGTTAATTTTTTATAAGTTCTTCAAAATTGCTGAAACACAGTAGAGCTTTGATGAAAGCATTTTAGTATTGAGAGTGCTTCATATAAATTGGGTAGTGCAGGGTTAGAAGGAGGCAGAAAGTGTGGAGGAGATGCTTCAGAGTAGCAGCCCAAGAAATCAAAGATGTTAATTTAGAAAGAAGGAAAAAACACCCCCAAAACTACTAAAACAGAAACACACACACACACACACTTACACACGCACACACACGAACCATGTTTTACATGAAGAAAATTATACGAACAGAGTTAAACAAATGTGCTTAATACATATTTGACCCAGTATCTTAAAAGCATGAACTGCAGACCACTGTTATTTAAAAATTCAGATTTCTTAGCAGACAGATCAGGAATCTGTATTTTTACAAGATCTCTTTGTGACTATCTGTGTGTGATTATTCTGTATACTAAAGTTAGAAGACCAATATTAGAGAATGGAAGAGGAATAAAAATAAATCCAGTGATAAAGATTATAGAATGCTGTTTTCTTTCTGATACACTAGTATCAAAAATACCTTAGTGAAATAATAAATAAGACCAATATTCCAGGGTCATAGCTTTTTATAATTAAGCAAATCACCATGGTAAAATGGTGAGCCAAGAAACAGAATGCTTACATGTTTCTATTTTCAAATAAAAGGATTACAATATATCAAATTTGAGTATTGAAGTAATGTCAAAAGTAAAGCACATTCATGATTATTGAGTAAGGTCTAAGTGTACAACATAGATACATAGGAAGGTAGGCAGAGAGAGAGAAAGAGGAAAGTATATAGTCCCATTTTTCCAAATACAATAATAAAGGGGAAAAACACCTAATTTTACGGGAAAAGAAAAGGGACTCATTAATTAAAACTAATTAGGTTTAAGAAGTTTCTATCTTTTAAGAAGTTTTCTATTTTTTAGCAACACCAGAACTCTTCTGGTAAAGATCAAATGTCCATTCCTTATAAAAAAGACCAATCTCTTCCTGTTTACTAATCTTATCATCTGACAGATGTCAGATATTATAACATCATTGTCATTGTGCATGTTTACATATAATTCAAGAACCAAAACATAAATAAACAAATAGGACCACTGTGTAAGCCCCAGTACAAGAGTAATTCTGTGCTCTGGCTTAGATATTTGAAACAGATGTAAACATTTGTAATTATGCATGTTTCAGGCTGCCTTTCAAAGCACAAAAACAGTTGCTTTAGAAATTGCGGGTGGAACTGGCTGAACAGAAATATTATTTGTCTTTCTGAAGTGGAGAATGAGAGATTAGAGTAAATGCAAGCACATTAATCATGAAATGACATTTTTAAGAAGGTCACTTATTTGTGAACTTCTGGTGTCACCCAAAAATGAAAGTTCTAAAACTTGCTTGAGTTACTTTCCTACGTTTATTAACAAATATATCATAAGGTTTATGATATGGTATAATATCTGAAAATATATGGTATAATATATGAAGCTATAATAAGGCATACTACATGACGATCATTACTGAGGGCCTTTGCTCTTCCCCACGGCCACATTTCAGCCATTCCAGGAAAATGGTACTTGGACTTCATCTTCTGACATATAGGTATAGCACTGGAAAAAAAATACCAAGCTACCCCCAATAACACTCATTAACATGCATGTTAAATGCCAACATGCATTTTCCTTTTTTACCTCTGTAATTGGACTCCAGTTTTTAGGTGATCATAGTACTCCTTGCTAAACAACCACATTTCCCATCTCTTGTAGCTAAATATGATGAAGTTCTGGACAATTTCATGTAAGTGAACATACATCAGACTTCCAGGAGGTCTCCTTAAATGAACGTCCTCCTTTCTTCATTCATGCATAAATGGAATCCCTTCAAGAATGGAAGTCACATGCTGAAGATGGTGGTGTATATACATAGATGGGAACCAGTTAAGACACTGTGTGAGAATAGTGAAGCTGGCATACCAGTTTTATTGCCTACCACCAGAATTCTCTAATGTGATAGAGAAATAAGCTTCTATCTTATTTACACCACTGGGTATTTAATGTTTGTTTGTTTATTTTCAGCTGAACCAAATTCTATATGCAATACAGATTAAATTCAACCACTCTGTATGGTATGTTTACCATTGGCCAGGGGCTGTTCTTCTATTTGAGGCTACAATGGTGAATCAGAATGGACATGTTTAGCTAACAGTCTGGTGCGGGGGCTAGCAAACTACAACCCATGGGGCAAATCTCCCCACTCACTGTTTTGGTAAACAAAATTTTATTGAAACAGTCATTTTTATTGTCTATTGTTGCTTTCACACTATGATTACAGAATTGAGTAACTATGACAGAGACCTCATGACCCACAAAGCCTGCAGTAATTACTACCTGGTGCTTTACAGAGAAAGTTTGACAACTCTGATCTGGTGGGAGTCTAAGACAAGGAAATGGACACTCAGAATAATGTGTGGGACATATGATAGGAAGGGCCCTGATGCTAGATAAAGGACACTGAGTAACCTGGACATGCGAGATCAGAAAATAATTCCCAGAGATGGTGATGTTGAAGATGAACTTAGCGGGATAAGTAGGTGTGAACCAGATAAGTGAGTCAGTGAGAGCATTCTAAATTGAGGAAACTGCACAAGCTCAAAAGCCCAAAGTGACAAATCCTGTTAAGTTAGATGAACATTGAAAAGTGCCCCATGAGGAATAGAAGAATAACACCAAACTTAGAAGTGGAGGGTGCAGGATTCAGCTTAGTAGAGCTTAGAGAAATTAAAGTCATGATTTACTTGTCAGTGAACTGCCAGGTATTTGCATCTTAGATTTCATTGTCTCTAATTTTAATTTAAAACAGAGACACAATTTATTTTAGGAATGCAGTTAAATTAGATGCAAAATGTATGAGAGTGTGTCAGAGAGAGAGCGAGCAGGTGCAGAACTTGCCCTTGAACCAACCTTGCCCACTAGGCCTGGATGCCAAAATTAAACATGAATAACAAGCACTTGAGTTCCTTGCTAATTGCAGACCCTGAGATCTACCATTTAGAGACTCTGATTCAATGATCTGGGATTGGGCTCAGAAATTGGGAATTTAAACAAGTAAAAAAAAAAATTCAATTAAATTGATCCAGAAGTGATTCTGCAAAATGCTGCTTTAGGGCAGACCCATACCTCAGAACCTTCTGGAACATTTGAAAAAAATAGAGTCTTAAGGGTACCCTGAGCTAGTGAATATAAATCTGATGGTGGTGCATTTAAATCTATGTTCTAATAAGCTTTCCAGTTGATTCTGTTAGGCAAAAAAAAATTTCTAAAAGACATTTCTATGTTTCTGGTTCTGTTGCACAAATTCATAAGCATTTATGACAGTCATTGCACAGGGAAGAGAAGCAAGGAGCTGTGTCTCTAAGCCGGTACAATGTTGATGTGAACAGGAAACAAGTGCCAACTCATGTCTCTTGACTCTGTTTTCAATTTTTTCCCTCTGTATATTGAATCTCTCATCCTGTTCCCGAGGTATTCCTGACTTCACAGCTCCACATAAAGAGAACAATAGTCAATGTGAGTCTGTGAACGGAGTCACTGTTTTATTCAGGAACTACTTTCCTTGCTGTAATTTCTGGAGTCACTGTCATTCCATTCCCACCTGTTAACTAATATTCTTTAATAACATCTAAAATGCCTCTAGAACTTTGCTTCTTAAAAAGCACTTTCATAAGGGGAACCCTCCTACACAGTTGGTGGGAATGCAAGCTGGTGCAGCCACTCTGGAAAACAGGATGGAGGTTCCTCAAAAAGTTGAAAATAGAGTTACCCTATGACCCAGCAATTGCACTACTGGGTATTTACCCCAAAGATACAAATGTAGGGATCCGAAGGGGTATGTGCACCCCGATGTTTATAGCAGCAATGTCCACAATAACCAAACTATGGAAAGAGCCAAGATGTCCATCAACAGATGAATGGATAAAGAGATGTGGTATGGAATATTATGCAGCCATCAAAAAACCCCACAAAATCTTGCCATTTGCAACGACGTGGATGGAACTAGAAGGTACTATGCTAAGTGAAATAAGTCAATCAGAGAAAGACAATTATCATATGATCTCACTGATATGAGGAATTTGAGAAACAAGACAGAGGATCATAGGGGAAGGAAGGGAAAAATGAAACAAGACAAAACCAGAGAGGGAGACAAACCACAGGAGACTCTTAATCTCAGGAAACAAACTGAGGGTTGCTGGAGTGGAGGGGGGTGGGAGGGATAGCGTGGCTGGGTGATGGACATTGGGGAGGGTATGTGCTATGACGAGTGCTGTGAATTGTGTAAGACTGGTGAATCACAGAATTGTACCCCTGAAACAAATAATAGATTATATGTTAATAAAAAAAAGCACCTTCATACACATTATCTTATTTGATCCTGCAAGGCTTTGCAAAATGCTCTGGCTTAGAGGTATGGCTTATTGCATTAGTTTTCCAGATGAAGAATGTGAAACATTGGTTGGTCAGAAGAGAAGCCCAGGCTTAAACCAAAATATTCGGGTTCCAAGTCTACAGCTTGAGTATTTATGCATACTTAACATAGTAAAAGGATGACCTGTTAAGAAATGACTCAGAGTAGAGGTAAGACACACACACACACACATTTTTATTTTTTTAATTTATTTATTTTTAAAGATTTTATTTATTTATTTGAGAGAGAGTGAGAGAGAGAAAGAGCACAAGAGGGGGGAGCAGGAGAGGGAGAAGCAGACTCCCTGCTGAGCAGGGAGCCCGATGCGGGACTCGATCCCGGGACTCCAGGATCATGACCTGAGCCGAAGGCAGCCGCTCAACCAACTGAGCCACCCAGGCGCCCCACACACACATTTTTAGACAGCTATTTTTAGATAAAAGGCTCTTTCTTATTTATTCCCAAAACTGCAGTCTCCCTAGTTATCTTTGAAGAATAGTTGAGGTTCTGGCAAATCTTAGTTAACTTCACTATTGAGATTTGCTTTAAATTAGGTCCTCAAAACTATCAGTGAAAGGGCTATTCTGTGTCACATCACATTGGATACGGTGTGAGGTCTATCTACACCCATTAGTTTTGTCTTCTAATTGTCCCAATGAATAAGGCAAGTTTTTCTCCTATTTAGCTCAGTTTTTCAGTCCAGAAAAGAGAAAATGTTCTAGATATTTCAAGCAGAGAAAAGAGCTCATAAAGAGAACTAGATTTAAAGGTATTAGAAGGGCTGGAGGAGCACATGTGAAAAATGAGTTTTAACTAAAGCGAATAAAACTTCAGACCTTGAGGTCCATAGCTGCCAACATGCAGGAGCTGACCCCGGCTGCGACTTAGTGTCATTTACAGTGCTGGACACGCTTCCACGAGTGTGGGTCAACAGGGACCCGACTGCCACTGTCAGGACCCCCAGTGTTCTAGGGCCCCTCCTAGCCTATAGAACTAGAAACAAACGACTTTTCTTCATCATCTTGCCTTCTGATATCTAGCCAGTTCATCCCTTTGGCAGAACCTAAATGGAAACCAGCTGAAAAGGGAGTTGGGGAAATAACTTTTCCAGTTTTAGCTTCTTGTGATAGAAAGACGAGCACAGAAGGGCAGATAGGAAGATTAGTGCCAACAGAAAATTGATGGCAGAAACTTCTCCATTAAAAAGTTTAAAATAACGTTATACCTCATCTATTGAAAAGAATAAAGATGTAAAATCATATATAGCATTTGTAGGAAATGGGAATGTATATAGTTAAAAAGCCATATTTTAAATCTTCAGTTCTTGTGCAGAATAGCTAAATTCTTTACATTATTACATGCTCCATTAATATATGGTCAAAGAATTCCATGAACACAATTGAGGCAATTATAACTTAAAAAAATTTAAAAAGTCATAAAAATCAATGTTAATTTTAAAAATCCTGTAATTGTTTTTATTTAAATAAATTTTGCAAAAAATAAATATATACTGTGTACTGTATGTATAGATGAGTATACATGTATATAAAATATGAATATATACTTATTATTAGGACTAAATTCAAACATCTTCCTGGATGTATATCTGGATATCATACCTTATATATTATATATACTTGTACATAATACATGTGTACATTCCAGAAAGATATTTGAATTTAGTAATAATTTGGAAGTTCAGTTTCAGCCAAATACTTTTATTGGCCCAGAGGCAGGCATATTTTTAGAATAGAGAAGTATAGGATTCTGGATATCCATTTCATAAGTTGATTTGCACAGTGTACAAAATTTGAAACTGCTTAAAATCAAGCTTATATGAACATGAAGGAGACATTTTGCAGTCTCGATTTGAAATGAGAAATCTCCTTCAAATAGAGTATACAGTTCTTAATCTCCAGTTACATTTACCTAAGAGATTTCTATTTCTATTTACTAGGCAGCTCAGATTTGCACTTTAGCAATAACTTTGCATTATTTCCTTGGACTCTGTTTGGTACACAAGGATATACTTGGTCAGAAGGTAAGTTTGGAGACATCATTTTATACAGTTCCCCTGTTACATCTTAAATTAGCACATGGTTAACTCTTATCAGGCATTTTCGAAAATAACCACAGTGGAGAAAATAGAAGTACAGCTTAGCAAACATCATGTTATGTCTCAATTAAATTTGGCTAACAGTGCTCCTTTTTTTAGATTAGATAATGCAAGTTTAGGTGCTATAAGTGAAAATGTATCCTAAAAAAACTTTCTTTCCAATAGACAATATAGTTATACACTCATATAAATAGAAACAGGAAGACTGGGCAAATGCTTGACAAACATATATTTAGGCACTTTCCCTTTCTAGATGACAGAAATAGGAGAAACTGTTGACTTCCACCCAGAGCCTTTGATAAAATTAACAAGGGAAAATAACTAGGAAAAATATACTAGAAATCTCTAATTCTCATGATAATGTGGATGACATTTATTATGCATTTGTTTCAGACTAAAACACTACTTTACCAAATATTTTGGCACCTTCAAAAGATTAATCATGAAGGGTTCAGAGGGTATGTGGGAACTTTCTCTACTTTCCACTCAATTTTCCCATAAACCAAAAATATATGGTAGAGTTTGGGTGTGAACAAAAGGAAGAAAAGACACATGTATTACTGGTGAAGGAATATACCATACACCAGTGATTTTTAAATATGAGCGTTATCAGAATCACCTGGAGGGCATGTGGAATAGATGACTGAGTCCAGCCTCCAGAGTTTCTGGGCACTATTTTTTCATAAACTGTGTAGATATAATAAGAAGTTTTGAGTTATTTGATAATTGTTAATGCTTTACTTAATTTTTAAATATCATTTGAAGTACTATAGGGAAGGTGACATAAATCCATTATTTTATAAACATATTTAGGAGGAACTGTTTGTAGCTAATTTTAAATCTCTAAGAAATGTTTATTTCCTTTGGGATTCTTTTTTACTTGCTAATTAGGAAAGTAGTATTAAAATGTTTAGAGAAAACATCCTCACAGTTCTTTAGTAAGTTAATTATTATACAAAGTATAATAGAAGTAATAGCTCCATGCCTGAACACACAAACGTTCAGTCATCTAAAACATTCTGAATTTTTGCCAGTATTTTAGAAAACATTCACACTTCTATTGCTGTTCTGACTTAATGAATTGACCCAGCAAAAGAAAATAGTTAAAATATAAATTCCAGCTCCATGCAATAGAGATAAAGGCTGATAAAAACCTGTATCAATGTGGCACACTGTTATCTACATAGAATTACCCAATTTTACTAATCCTCTTGCCCCAGTTTCTCAGGTGTGCAAGAATGGATGGCTCCTCAAGTTGTGTTACTTACAAAATTTTGTTCTGTCCCCTTATTGCCCATGGCAACTGATACCTCCAGGTTTGTTCTTTTTCCTTAAGCTTGTTTCATCTATCTGGGGTCTTTTGTGGTTCGATTTGAATTTTAGGATATTTATTTATTTATTTTATTTCATGAAAACTGTAATTGGATGTTGGATAAGGATTGCATTAAATCTGTAGATTCCTTTGGGCAACATTTATTATTTTCCATTTTCCATGAGTCTGTGGGAAATGGATAATGTGATCCAGACTCATTAGATTTTCTTGGGATCACTTACCTGTCTATATTCAGCTAGTTGGTCTCTGTTGAGCAACTCTATTGACCTCCATTTGGTCTCTCATCTTCCCAATAGTTATTTTGGACATGTCATGATGGTGAAGATTTCCATGAAACAATGGAAGTGCTTAAGCCTTCTTGAGCTCTAGGAGTGGATCTGTCATACTGATAATTCTACCATACTTTCTTGGCCAAAGCAAGTCACAGGGTGAGCCAAGATTCAAGGGTCAGGGACTGACCTCTGATTGAAGAATTTGTAATGTTACAATGCAAAAAGGATGCCTAGAGGGAGAAGTGGTGAATTCAGCCATTTTTTTGCCATCAATTTACTACAGTATTTTTCTCCGAATACAGACAAAAATCACAAATGTAATTTCAGAATAAATCATTAAGTGAATTCTGAAATGGATGAGACATAGCTGAATTTCAAAATGACATTAAAGTAGATAATTCTGTAATATGTGTGGGAAAGATTGTAGCATGTAGCTTTGGGTTGAGGCAATAGTTAGACAGATTTGTAATAAAATAAATGGCCATAACCAAACATATTTATTTATAGAAAAGTGTCAACTTCAAGAGACATTTCCAGTGGCAGAACATAGGACTTTCTTCTCGATCAGGTTCTATGTAACACTGATCACCATTTGTAAATGACTTGTATAAAAACATGATTCTCCAAATAGAAAATGACATGAATCTGGAAGGAATAGATAGTATTCTGGATGACAGTATTAGTATCCAAAAAGAACTTGACAGGATGAAATAGGGATCAAATTAAATGTGGCAAATTTTAACGTAGATAAATTTAAGGCACAGCAATAAAATCAAAATTTCAAAATGTCCAATTATATACTGGTTTAGCTGGATAAGCATCTTAAGGGCTTTAGTGAACAGCTGCCTCAATAATAATCAACAGTGTGTGCAATTTACATAAAACATCTGTGAATATAGGTCACATTAGTATATGAGCTATGTATATTCCAGAATAAAGTGATAATCTTTTTCCCCAAACCTCAAAACTTACTATGACTTCACTCTATAACTAAGCCATTGAATATAATAGTGATAATTAGTTTTAGCACTATTTTTGATATTGAGTTTCAGTTAACATCTCAGTGCCATTTGAAAATCAATTCCTCTGGGCATCTAAATTCTCATCAGTTAGTAAGAGAGCACTAAAAAATGATAACATTCTGCGTCAAATAGTAGATATTGTGAGTATCACAGCTTCTGATTATAAAGTAATAAAATTGGAAATTAATAGCAGGGTTTACTCATACTATCAAAAGTGAAAATAAGAAAAACATGATATTTAGGTTCTGTACTATAATAGAGATTACATTCTAAAAGACACAATGACTCATTAACTTAAAAATAATTACAATTATAATTTACATAAAAATGATATATGGTCAAGCATTGACTCAGAGGGAAATATATAAAGGCATTATTTTTAATTTAAAAGAAAAAGATTTCTAGCTTCAGCTTAAGATGTGGAAAGCTGGAAATAATGTAAACTTCCACCCTATAAAAAGGAAAAGTCATTATAATCTATAAAATCATTACTTTTTTCTGTATCCACCATCAATGAAATCTTAGGACAACCACTTCATAGACTTCCAAAATTTGGGAAGCAATAGGGTCATTGAGAAATTATCCTCAATCCTTGAATGAGAAAGATTTCAACCCCTAAGACCCAGGGATACAGGGCAAGCCTAACACTGAGGTTGGGGGAAAACAAAAACCCCCCACCCTCACCAGAATGTAGCAAGCACCAAGTATCATGCAAGAGCAGTCTATTGCTTAAGGAAAGACAAGAATATAGGCAAATCTTCTATGGGCACACTCACAAAGAGAAAACTTAAAGCTGAGAGTGAAGGTAACTTTGAGGAAAACTTTCTGGCCAAACACACAAGTATGAGAAATCCTAGAGGATTCTGATGCCAATGGTAAACAGAAGGTAACCATGACAACAATAAAACTCAAGCCCAGCTCAACTCTGAATAAGTTTGACCCAACCCTAAAATTGACAGCCAAAATGAGGTCCAGTATATTATTTACCATAGTAATTGTTCTATATGCACTTAAAAACAATGTGTGTTCTGGTTATGAAACATTCACTTTGGCAAGTCATATTCTAGCCCTAAAAAACCTAACTTCAACAAATTAAAACAACTGAAATCAAACTAAGTTCACTGACTAAAGTGGAATTCAATTAGACATCAATAATCATGATACCTGAAACATCCTCAAATATTTGTACATAAAGCAGCATTCTTCTAAATATTTCATGTGTTAATGAGGAAGTAAAAAGAGAAAATTGAAAATGTTTTGTATTGGGGCACCTGGGTGGCTCAGTCAGTTAAGCGTCTGCCTTCGGCTCAGGTCATGATCCCAGGGTCCTGGGATGGAGCCCAGCATCGGGCTCCCTGCTCAGTGGGAAGCCTACTTCTCCCTCTCCTGCTCGCCCTGTTTGTGCTCTCTCTCTCTCTCTCTCTTTGTCAAATAAATAAATAAAAATCCTTATAAAAATAAAAAGAAAATGTTTTGTATTGATTGACAATAAAACACTATATATCAAAATTGTGATATCCTACTAAATAAAGAAATACTTAAAGGAAAATTTATGGAAATGACATTAATATTAGAAAAGAAGAATTGTCTTAAGTCAATAATCTATAATCTCATTTTAAGAAATAAATATAAGGAGAATAAATTATCCCAAAATAAGCAGAAGAAATGAGATAATTATCATAAGAGTAGAAATAAATTAATTTTAAATAAATAATAAAATATGAATGAATCTTAAAGATGGTTCCTTGAAAAGATCAATAAAATTGACAAATATTTAGCCTGATTATCCAAGAAAAAAGGAGAGAAGAGGCAAGTTACCAACAGCAGTAATGAAGGAGGGGACAATATTATAAGTTAATATTAAAGTTCATAATTCATAATAAATGAATATTAAATTAGGAATATTAAAACTATGATAAGAGAACATTATAAACAATTTTATGCTTTTAAACCCAACAACTGAAGTGAACAGAAATTCTTTGAAAGACAAATGACCAAAATTCATTCATGAAGAAACAACCTGAATAATCCTGTTTGAAAATTAATCTTCAGTTTAAAAATCTTTTCACGCTTTTAGTTCCTGGTTTGATGTAAGAAGTTTGGAAGTCAGCATGACATGTTAACCAGTAGTAGAAAGCTAAACAGAGGAAAAATGAACAACTCTTCTTGGATCCATAAGATAGGAAACAAGAAGCAAGAAATGGAGAGGGAAAATACGTAAAGTAATTATTTAATGCATTATCTTATAAAGAGAAAAATCTAAGGATAGCAATTGTAGGAAAATAAAAGAATAGATTTGAAATATATAGAAAATTTATAGACATAATAATTTATTTGTAATTTGAGAGGTAGATTAGTATATAGATTGATATATATTTATTTTTAAAACTAGACAAACCATAGCCAAATCAAAAAACAAAAGTAAACAAATCCATTGTGAAAAAGGTGATATGAAAAAGAAACAAATATATTCAATTACAATTAAATTAAACAGAAGATACCAACAAAATTAATGATTTCTTTGTCAAGTAAATTTTTCAAAATCAGTTGAACAAAAATTTAAAAGAGTGTTATGTAAACTGTCAAGAAAAATCAGAGATCCAATAAATATATCTTGAGCTCAGGTAGTTTTTTTTTTTTTTTTTAGATTTTTAATTTATTTATTTGAGAGAGAGAGAACGAGAGACAGCATGAGAGGGAGGAGGGTCAGAGGGAGAAGCAGACTCCCTGCCGAGCAGGGAGCCCGATGCGGGACTCGATCCCAGGACTCCAGGATCATGACCTGAGCCGAAGGCAGTCGCCCAACCAACTGAGCCACCCAGGCACCAGAGCTCAGGTAGTTTTGTTAGTAATTAAACCCAAGCTTCCAAATGAGAGAAAAATAGTTCTTCAATATGAATTGTTCTTCAACATAGAAAATAGAAATAGTAAACTAAAAGAATAAATCCCAAACCTCCCTCTTTTTTTTAAAAAAAGGCTAAAATATAAACATTTTAAAATTAAAGCCAGAATTAAAAGAGTAAGTAAATACAAATAAATAATTGGAAACCACCTACTTTGGAGTGCAATCCTTTTTATCTTCCTAATCTTGTTATTTTGTGTTCATTTTAATTCTTCAGAAATATGCTACACACACACACACACACACACACACAATAATGGCATGTCACCCAGGATTGATCATCCTTATTAGTCCAGTTCATTAGATACAGTGATAGGTGGAATTTAAGCAAAAACTATATGAGTTCTTGCCCTGTCATTTATAGGCTTTGAATAGAGAAGTCCTCTTTCCACTGGGGTTGCTTGCATGGGAAGATGTAATGCTCATCATGTTCATGGCCATCATGGAGTTTTACTGACAGCTGAAGGAAACCAACACACATAAAGAAGTAAAGCCAAGTGGTAGAAGGAGACAGACTTGATGAATCTCTACAACCAGCTTCTTGCAACTCAAGCCAAGTTATGTTCCTACTGGTTCTTGGTTTTGCTTACACTAGGTTAAGATGTACTTTTATGATTTTTCAGTTGTAAATGTACCCCTATGACCTACATATCAACAATAAGGAAATACTTCTTAAACTCTAAATGTAACTTTACATTTATATTAAAATTTACTTTTTTTTCCCAGTTGTTGGGTTATCATAAATAAATATGCTCTAGACATTCATAGTTTTGTGTAAACACACAGTTCTCATATCTTTGGGATAATGCCCAAGAATGCAATTTCTGATAGGTATGGTAGTTGTATGTTTAAATTAAATAAACTTCCTGTTTCTAGAGTGGCTATACAATTTTGAATTTCTACCAGTAAAGTGAGAATGATCCAGCTTCTCTACATATTAGCAAGCATTTTGTGTTGTATTTTTTTCTTATTTTAGCTATTCTCACATGTATATGTCATTGTGAATTTAACTTGCATTTCCCGAACTGCTTGCAATGTTCACCATATTTTCATGTGCTTATTTGCCATTTGTATATCCTCTTCCATTAAATGTTTCTTTATGTCTTTAAAAGTAAAATAAAATAAAATTCACATTTAATATATATTTCTATTTGCATTAAATAAAAACATTAAAATAGGAATAGAGTTTGTGTGGTGGAATTATGGTTATTTTCCTTATTTCTCAATGTTTCTATTGTTTTAAGTTTGAATGTGTTTGTTTATATATTAAAGGTTAGGAAAACATAAAATCATGCACAGAATGCTACGTCCCATAACATTTGGAAGGACATATTTAATTTAATATTTAAATACATCAACATGCAAGAATTCAGACTGCACTTTATCTTTTTTTTCCAAAGTCTAGTCAAAGCAGTAGTGAGAAGAGGTGAAAGAGTAGAACGAAAATTTCCACCTGTAACTGACTGTGAAAAATCAATTGTGATAACTTGCTATCTTTGAACCAGCTCAAACTGCACTTTATCTTATTTTGTGTGTGTGTGTGAAATTATCTTTCAATTACAACTATTTTTTTAAGTCGTTATACTAAGTCCTTTCCTAATGTGCTCTGGGTTTTACTCTCATATGACAACTCAATGGGGTGTGGTCTCAACTATTCCACTATTAATTATTGTCATATTTTCTTTCATCTCATTTACTCTGTTGTCAGGAATAGGGCTACTAATTTAATATGATCTATCCTGATTTTCGATTCTTAGATAGTTTGAAGTGCATACAATTCAAGGTTTTTAGCTAAATTATTTCTAAAAGCAATCATCCAATGTATTACTAAATGGCCCCTTGTAATAAATATGTTTTAAAATGTAGGGTTTTTTTTTAATGGCTTTTTTTATTATGTTATGTTAATCACCATACATTACATCATTAGTTTTTGACGTAGTGTTCCATGATTCATTGTTTGCGTATAACACCCAGTGCTCCATTCAGTAGGTGCCCTCTTTAATACCCATCACCAGGCTAACCCATCCCCTCACCCCCCACCTCTCTAGAACCCTCAGTTTGTTTCTCAGAGTCCATAGTGTCTCATGGTTTTAATTTCGGTTTTTTGTTGAAGTACATTTGGACATTAGCATCTCATCCAGTAAATACCCTTCCAAACATTAGAAATTTGCTGCCATTCTAAATCCTCTCTACCTCTAGTCTGCTATCAGGCAGGGAAGCCATGCTTTTGTTTTTTTCTATCATGATCTTGTTTAATTTTAAACATTTTAAAAGTACACAAATATGAACTCATAGGCCTCTTCTCACTGTGGATATTTAATTTAGAAATCCTTTAGTCATCACTTTAGTTTACTCAGGGTTTCAAATATTTTCCAACATTTCCAAAGTAAAAGATTAAAAGATATATTGTAATATTGATAAATAAATTGTGCCCAGCAGTCATACAAAATAGAGATGAACTAAAAATTACCAATTTCATCATCAAGAAATGACTGTTTTTCAACAGTCTTACACAGTTCACAGCGCTCTCCATAGCACATGCCCTCCCCAATGTCTATCACCCAGCCACCCCATGCCTCCCCGCCCACCACTCCAGCAACCCTCAGTTTGTTTCCTGAGATTAAGAATTCCTCATATCAGTGAGATCATATGATACATGTCTTTCTCTGATTGACTTATCTCGCTCAGCATAATACCCTCCAGTTCCATCCACGTTGTTGCAAATGGCAAGATTTCATTCCTTTTGATGGCTGCATAATAGACCTGTACCTCTGAAACAAATAATACATTATACGTTAAAAAAAAAAAGAAGATAGTAGGAAGGGAAAAATGAAGGGGGGGAAATCGGAGGGGGAGACGAACCATGAAAGACTATGGACTCTGAGAAACAAACTGAGGGTTCTAGAGGGGAGGGGCTTGGGGTGATGGGTTAGTCTGGTGATGGGTATTAAAGAGGGCACGTACTGAATGGAGCACTGGGTGTTATACACAAACAATGAATCATGGAATATTACTTCAAAAACTAATGATGTAATGTATGGTGATTAACATAACAATAAAATTAAATTAAAAAAAGAAATGACTGTTTTTCAGGTATTTGCAAATCTTTCTGTTGTGTATCTTTATATGTACTTGTAATAGATACATAAAATTAATAAATTTATATGCTTTATTTTTTTAAAAGATTTATTTATTTTGAGAGAGAGAGCAAGTCAGGGGATGGGCAGAGGGAGGGAATCTTCAAGCAGACTCCCCACTGAGCAAGGAGCCTGATCACACACATAAGATCATGACCTGAGCTGAAACCAAGAGCCTGGCACTTAACTGACTGAGCCACCAGATGCCCCAAATCATATGCTTTCTTTAGTCATCTGTATACTCTTTGAATCCATCTTCACTTTCATACTGTTCTATAATCATTAATAAGATATTTTATTTTATTTTTTTAATAAGATACTTTAAAACAACTCTTTTACATAATGCCTTAACTTCAGGTTAAACAATATGCAATGCCGGCCAATTTATTCAAATAGAGAAAAATTTCTATTTAATGCACTTTTCATACCTAACTAATGATATTAAAAGATCAATTTGCTATGGGAACTTTCCATGTACTACAAGTTTACACTATTATTTCTGTCAAACCAGATTAATGTCTTACCTGTAAATTTAACACCTTTATTAGCCTATAATCATTTCAGAAAAATGGAGCTATTTTGCCAAATCCCCATGAGGAGTTTTATAGATTTGGCTTTTTTTTTTTTAAAGCCATCAATTCTAAGTGCACCCACAGTTCAGCCCTTTCCTGTTTCAGGGAAGAATGCCATGTCCATTGGTGCCATCCTGAAAACACATTTCTTTCAACATCTTAGTCCAACAATTCTGTCCTGTAATTCTTCTATCCCTGCCCTTTCTCCTCAAATAACTTTTACATAAGCTAATAGTTGGCACCCATATGTCTCAGAATGGACTTTAAAACATGTCTGCCCTCCTCATTAGTGCACGACTAGCCTCCTGTTCTCCTGCCCAGTGTGCAGCTGACGAGAAGCCGAACAATTTGACAGCAATGTGTGTGGTGGCCAATGGTTCCATGGAAAATGAGAGGAGAGGAGAGCAGAGTCAGCACTGTCTAGTATGTGATCTTACATCAGCCAGCTTTTCTTAATAATGGGAAATGTAAACCACAAATTGGAGGCAGCAAACAGAGTGATCAAAAATGTGATTTTTATAAAAAGCATTGTTGTCATTATCTCACTGTTTGGCTTCTTCAGAAGGACCACACAAGTTTCACAGAAAGACCATTGTGAGAATCAGTAGCCAATTGTGTGCAGCACAGCACGGATATCATGCAAGGTTTTGGATTAGACCACTTTTCATTTCTTTTCAAGTTGAAAAAAATGTGCTGAATGGGTATGATTAAGACTACATCTCGTTCAGCTTGATCTGCTTCTCTCACATCTTCTTCTCAATGCCCTGAATGGCTCTAAATTTATAGTAAAATGGGAAGAACATTTTTACCATTTAACACGAATGAAGATTTCTGCAAGAAATTATGAGTATGAAAAATATTTAATGAATTTTAAACATGTACATAAGTATTATGCAGTTATAGGTAGTCAACATCATATCTTATTGGATATTTCACTATGTTTTTTGATTCTGTATTACTTTAATCATTTTCCCCTCTTGTGCCCAAATACACAGCCATAGAGTTGTGTCTATTTTTGAGAGCTTTTAGTGTTTTCCAAAAAAAATTGATGATATTAGGAATTTAGAGCACTATCAGAATATTTTTTTAAAGATTTTATTTATTTATTTATTTGAGAGAGAGAGAGTGTGCATGATTGGGGGGGGGTAGGACAGAGAGAGAGGGAGACGCAGACTCCCCGCTGAGCAGGGATCCCAGTGCGAGGCTGATCCCAAGACCCTGAGATCATGACCTGAGCTGAAGGCAGATGCTTTAATCAACTGAGCCACCCAGGCACCCCTAGAATATTTTCTACACCTAAGGAAATGTGTCCTCATTGGTAATAGTTATTATTTAGAATTGTACCTTAAAGTTATACTGCAGAAACTTTCAATAAAATATTTTATTTCTCAAAGATATCTGTAGTTAATATTTGGTTGTTGCTTTAATCAGTATACTCATACTTAGGTTGTAGGATGAATTTTGTGTCCATAAACCTTGCCTTACTTTCATATTAGTGTTTAATCAGGAACTATCTGATACAATGTTTACATATATAAAAACCTAAATTTATTATGAATGTCTTGCTAGATTGGCCTTAAGTCTACATGGAGTGGTTTTATAGATTGGGGGGGGGGAGATCCTACAACCAAAAACCTTCATGTCCTATAACTATACTTAAATTTGGGTTAGGTACCCTCTAGAAGAAGGAGCACCAGGAGTCATTACTAAATTTTCAGGTTTATTCTGAGAGAGCATTTTGGTGGGGGTAAAAATGGAGAATATAAAGATCCTACCTCTCACCCTCAACTGCCTTCTGCTGCTGAGGCAAGTACATAGTGCATGCAAATGGACTGTAGTATGCTCAAGTTTAAAGAAATAGAACTAAATTAGAATCTGTTCACAGTTATCGATAGATACAATGATGCTTTTTTATGGAGCATGAACTAGAGAGGGAGAAAAGGATCAGGGAATCAAGGATGTCAAAACCTATAGTAAGATAATTGTTTTTCAAATTCACTAATTTGTCTTTCAACATAGGCAGTTTTAAATAATAACCTTGCTGATTTTCAGGGAACAAAATTAAGAAAGAGATGATAATGCCACCTGATAAAAATATTCCCATGTAACATTTCTGTTCTTAAGATCGAGTTTTCTTTTTGCTAACTCCAATCAAATACAGCCAGACTTTCTGTTCTTACTGAATATTTCAGCTTACAAATAGCATTAGAATCCAATGTTTTCTCTAAATTACTTAGTGAAGTTAAAATGCAGATTTGTTGGTCTTATTAAAAGTGAAATCTCTCTCTCTAATAAATAAATAAAATCTTTTAAAAAAGTGAAATTTAATGTCATATGAATGTATTTTCACCATGTCAAATCAACTCAGTCTGTAAGAACAAACCATGACAACTGAAAAGAAGGTTCTTTTAAATCTTGTTTATACTTACAATTGAGTGATAAAACTCTCAGATTAAAAAAAAAATGTTTGCAAACAATTCCGAGATAGAAAGGAAAATAGATTTTTAACTTAATTGTAGTACCGTAACTCCCCAATGGAAGAGGACATGATGAAAAGAGCTCTTAAATCCAGTTAAGATAATTAAATGTTCACCCAATTTTATTAAGCATTAGCTTTTTAAAAACAAATGACTGCCTAAACAAAGTTAGTAAACTAGGAGAGTGGGCTTCAAATATTCTCTCTTAAAATGCCCTAAAGTCCCTCATGTGTAGTGTGTAATCAAATACATTGTTTCTTCTTCCTTCCCTATAATTTTTTTTCAGAAATGTTTAAAGTCTGCTTATCATATGATTTAACAGAGCATGATCTTTCCCTGACCACCCCGGTGCTCAACGTTCTCACCTTGTTATTATTCCTTTTGTATGTATCATAAGCTTCCTTATATTGTTGATTATAATCTAGAGGATTCATGCCTTAACTATTGAATTGTGTTGAGTGTCTTTTAAGGCCAAAAATACTGTTGTGTCCTCTCTCTCCACAATACATGGCATGTTTCCGCCTCCATGATTGATATTGAAAGATGTTTATTATTGACAATACTGGAGAGGATATTAAACAAAGATGAGAGTTTAAGGAGGTTCATATGTAGAGCAAATCATCAGTAAGGGGTCTGTTTAAAAACTGGATTTAACCTTCATAGAAAAATGTCTGGAACTAAATACAGAACACTGTTACCAACTTGTTTGCCATTAGATGTAAGCAATTTATTTCTTCCAAAGACTTACATTTTCACAATGATAAAAAATTTTTAATTACACATGTTTTATTTAAATATTATTTTAATAAGTACATTCTGCAATAAACTGGAAGAGTACGTACCCTAAGTAACTTTATAGAGTACAGCTAATATCATAGGCCAAACTATAAAAGAAGAAATCAAGTAGAGATGAGTGGCTATAAAACAGGGCCAGTTGTATGTACAAATAAAGTAACTCGTAAACAAAATTTGTCTCTGCAGAAATATCTGCAAATCAAGGAAATGACTTCTCTCTGAACTGAAAAAGGATACTTCTTTCAGAAAAGTGATCATACTGGCAAATTTATGATAAACAAGAGATGTACCCTGTGTTCTTATAGTTGTAGTAGAGAAAAAATGCAGGGGCATGCAGCAGACAAAGCATTGACGAGGAAGTGAGGGAAATTAAGCAAACATCTTCTGAGAATTGTAAGGATAATTCTCTCATTAGAAGAGCTAAAACCAATGTTTGTATTGTTTTGTTTTTGATATTTGGCAAACTGCTGCTAAATGTCTCTAAGTTATGGACAGCCCTGAAACTCTAAGAAAAACCAATGGTGAATTCGAATAAAATGTGTACCATAGAACTCTAATCTCATGAGATATTCCCTCAGAGGGGTTTCTCTGTCCAGTTAATTGAGGAAAGCTTATGGGGTACTCCCATCTTGGAAAGAACAGTACACTAGTATATACAAATCTGTGAATTTTAGCAGAAAAACACAAATCCAAGCATACATATATACACAACTGTGGTTAATTTTATTTAACTCCAAATGGAATCTTTTTGCAACCTAACACCCATGAAAGTGTCAGAACTGGTATTCCATTAGCAAATCTTGGAAGAGTAGTACATTGTTTTCTTCTGGAACAGGTGAGAAATATCCTGATTAATTGTAATACTGTTTGATGGCAACTCAAGATTACTGAGTGCATATTTATTGTAGTGAAATGTATATGATTTTAAAACATCTTTCTCTGGACCTTGCAATATCTTTTAAATTATAATGTCATGATAATGTAAGCTAATATTTGTGTTTAATAGATTAACAGAAAGCTTTATAAAAGAAATTAGTGATTTCAAAAACTATTTATAGAGGCATCTGGGTGGCACAGTCCTTTGACAGCCCGACTCTTGGTTTGGGCCCAGGTCGTGATCTCAGTGTCATGATCTCAAGGTCATGGGATCGAGCCCCACCCTGGGCTCCATTCTCAGAATGGAGTCTGCTTAAATTTCTCTCTCCTTCTGTCCCTTTTCCCTACTTTCTCTCTCTTTCTCTCTCTCTCTCTCAAAAATAAATAAATAAATCTTTTTTTTTAAACTATTTTATTTGGGGATCTATGGGTATTCTTTTGAATACAGCAGGTTACAAGCATCACTTGCCACAGGATAGGAATAGTCATGATAAAAAGTTCCTTTTTTCTGGAGGGATTACTATATACCAGGCAGTGAGAACTTCTTCTTCACTAACAACTGAGACTCCATTTCTTTTTATGTTAGTGGAAGAATTACCACAGATTTAAGTCTATAGATGTCAGACTCTGAAAGATATGCAAATTTTAAGCTTATTACCCTGGAAGGAAAATAATAATCTCTAGGATAGAGACCTTCTACATGTTAACTCAAAAAGTGTCATGAAATGTTGCAGTAGAATTTTCATAAGCAGAAGAGAGAAAAGAGGTCATTTCAAAGAGTAATACTGGGTAATGCTCAGAATATTATTGCCATAAATTAGCTAATAAAGAATCTAAACTTTTTTGAAATCTGTGAACTGATATAAGATGTGCTTTCTTTCCTTTCACTCCTAAAAGAAATATAGCTTAAATGTGTACAGTGTAGTCACCAGAACATCTTTCTAACATTTTTTAGGTGTTTATTATTCTCCCTCCCCCTTCCCTGCTCTTGCTAGAGCTCTGATAAAGATGGGAAAGTGGAAGTAGAAAGGAACCAGCTGTTTAGTGGACCGTTATTGCCAAAGCATCACTGTTGTTCTGAAAATCTGTTTCTGTCCCATTGAAAGCTAGGAGCTGGCCTACCGGGAAGGTGATCAGATTGCCATTAGCCATGGAAGGAGTTATCTGTAAGAGGGATGAGGGAGAGACGCAGACACCAGGGACTGGAATGCAGAGCACTTATATCGTAGGACTCTAAAGCTGAAAATAGAAGTCTGTGTAAAACTTAGGAAAAGAATAGTCTTCAGAGAGTCAGAGAACCATCAGTGAAAGCAGCCTGTTGGTAGGTGAACAAAGGAAGGCTTTGTGTGAACACAGCCTAATTAAGTCTTGCAATTACCGAAAGAGCTTTCTTTTGTGTAGAGGAGAGAGACATATAAGAGTGATGTACAAGTTCAGATTGAAAATTCTTATTCATATTCTTTGGGAGAGGGGCCATTTGCCTATTAAACAAAGCCAATGTCACCCATTTCCCGCTTTGAGTAGACATGGGGAGAGCGGGAAGAGACGGGCTTCTAAAGTAGGTGAAATTGTTGGCCATGAAAAGTGCCTTTGACTCACAGTTTCAATGGATTTAACCTTTATTAAATATAGAACCCCTTTCAAAATAGCTATAAGCTGAGAGAATCGCTTCCAATACACACTCCTTTTCTTGGTAGTCATAGAAAAAACAAAGCTTGATAAGCTCTTGCGGCTGAAGTATTCTTCTCCCATATGGGAGTTATTATTTCCAGTTCAATGTGTCTCAAAGTAGGGGTCAGGTCTCCCAGAGGCCATAGGGGTCCGAGAGGGTTAACACAGAACAGAACTACAGAACTCTGAAGTGATCAGTGTTGATGATGGGGGTGAACTCTGTGCTATGTAAACCAGATGAAAAGGCCTCTACTCACTAACCCTAGCCTGCACTTGCCTCCTGGCAAATGTCCAAATATACTCCATCTCCAAGAGGGGGCTCCAAACTGCTATTGCATGGCTGTGGCTACAAGGAAGAACTTAGGAAAATCAGGATCTGCTTGTTTTTCTGTGTGGGAAGTGTGGAGACAGCATGAGAACCTGAAGCAAGCCCAATAAAGAGGAAAGACATAAACTTAGAGCAGTTTCAAATTTGTGAAGGAAGTCTGTCGATTTCTTTGACAACAGACCAAAGCTCAAGGTGCTTCAAATAGTCTGGCCTTGGAAAAGGTGGACTCCCATTCCTTTATTTTCTTGAGAAGTTCTTATCCAACTATTTCTGATGATTCCTCCTGTCCCTAATCCTTCCTGTTGGTTCTTGAGATCCACCCAGCAACAGATTGCATTTCAGAACTGTAACTTCATCTGAGACATGTCTCAGGAACCCACAGAATAAGTAATAGGGGGTTGGTTCTTAACCACCTCATTACTGTCTGTTCTCTGAGCTCTTCCTCAGGCTCTTAGAACCAGTGACAAACGAGTAAACCGAGAGGAGGGAGAGGAACGTTTATGATCCCCAGACTCAGCCCTTTCATCATTCACGATCTTCATTCTTAGAATGGCAAGTAGACCCCCTTCTTTTCCCAACCTGTTGACACCCCCGGTAATTACTCCCAGCAAGGTAACTCTCTGAGGCAGTATCTCACTTCTCCTTAATCACACAAGCAGCAGCTTCCACAGTGTCAGAATTGATGGGCAGTGACACCCTCCCGTCGGCCAGGTAATTTGTTGGCAGAAAAACACCACAGTCACTTTAGTTTTCGTCTTTCAAAATTTCTCATGCAAATGAGGCACGGTAATTAGAGCCGACCTTCTACGATCGCCAGCTGCTGATCATCTGTGCATCCCCCTCAAGCAGCGGCCCCCTTGCTCTGTGCAAAAGCAAGCGTGTGAGACAGCCTGGGAGCCATCGTGGGGTAAGGGGGTGGCCCTGAAAATGAGCCTCCTGACAGACTACAGAGATGGACCCAGGTGCGACAGTAGGCGGTAGGTGTTAAAAAGCTTTCTTGTCAAATATTTTCCAGGGAACACCCACGTCTGTAGCATTGTGATGCTAACCTAAGTTCAGATTCTGAAGCCACATTCAGGCCTACGGAACAAGAATGCCTGCGTATGAAGCCCCTGAAAGTAAATTTTGCACGGGCACCTTACCCAATTCCCTCAGCACTGAAGTTTGGGAATGACTGGTTTCCAGTCGGCAAGCATACCTTCCCAACCCTAGGCCAGAGCACACACTTGCCCAGCTCAAATTCAAACAACATTGTTACATCTTGTTTGTTGTGTGAGATGTCATTATGTTTGTAAACATGTGAACAAGGTATGGCACCTGCCATCAGGGTTTTAGAGTTTCCCGACCTAAGAGACATATTCCATCAAGGACTGTAGAATCGCAGCCATAAAGAAATATTTGTGAAAGGGAAATACCCGGCGTGCACTGAGAAAATGCCCTAAATGTGAATGTGTCTCTTCCTTTGCCCTGTCCCTAGTATGATGTACTCTTCAGCTTATGTATCTTTAATATTTAGCGGTTGTTTACAATCAAAACTGCAGCACAGATTTTAAAGGATGCAGCTTTAAGTTGAGGATCAGCTAATAAAATGTTTCATCTCTGGCAGTCTGAAAAGAACATGTGCTTAGAAAGCATGTGCTTTGTTGTTCTCAGATATGCAAAAATATATGTGAAATATCTGGAATTTAGCTTATCTAGAAATCTGTAACCTCTAAAATGTTTGTGTTTCGTTAGCAAGATCTAATAGGTGTCTTATTGTGAGCTTTTATTTCCGCATGAAGTCAAAGATCATCCTAAAGACTGTTGAGATTGCCCCATCCAGAAAAAAATGATCATCAATAGATAAGAAATTATTAGTCAAAGATAGAATGAGTATCCCCAAATACTCAAAAAATGAATGAATGAAGCCTACCTGAAATTCAGAGGTGCTTATATAGTTTGGGAGAGTTTATTTTACAAGAAGATAATAAATGGACACCTTTATTTATTTATTTATTTATTTATTTATTTATTTATGTTTCTTTTTTGAAGAATTAAACATTTAATTTTGGTGGAGAAATACTCATTCTCACTTTCGAGATCATCTAGGTAATAATAAACATTCAAAGAAGTCTATTTTTGACGAATTTTCTTACTTAATGTCTTTTGAACTGCAAATGTATAAGGTCTGGTCATTTCCCACTGTGCTGGCTATTCCTCTTGGATAAGATTTGACAACCAAAGAGCCATTTGCTTGCTGTGGAGACAAAGTTCCAAATCTGGAAGGTGCTGACTCAGCTGGGCAGGAGGTGGTAAGATTAATGGACACCAACCTGTGGGGAAAAGCAGTCTGAGTGTTAAGGGCCTTGGTGGGAGAAACATTCCCCCAATGAAAGCATGAACACACACTTTGCCCTCCCATTCACCCCATGGCCAGACATCCTGTTGCATATGTGTGAATCCTATGCAGTAGAACTATTGGAAATTTATATCTCTATTCAATATTGACTGAATCAAAACCAGCTCATCACACATTTTATCATAAACTTAAACTTCTGGAATACTTTTACAGGAAGTCAATTTTATTTTCATCTATAACATAGGCATTCTAATGGAAATAACAAGCATAACTGTAACAAAGAGTCTGTCAAAATCACATGAAAACAAGACACACTCAATAGCATTAAGTACAGCTTACATGCTGCAGGATAGAAAGGCAAATTGTGAATAGATATGCAATGGAAACAACAATAGATTAAAAGAAAATAAATGGCATACCACCTAACGATTGTTTGATTCTTTAATATTTATTTAAAATTTGCATAGTGGGAGAGAATAGGCAGGCAAGTGTTTTCCTGTGTCAGGCACAATATGTCCCATTTTTAATACAAGTGTTTGATTGTATTGCAGCCAGAAGAAAAAAATCCCCACGTTTTGCACCTTCCTATTTACTCTTTGTCCAGGATGGTTGACACTCGAACATATCCCGTTAAGAGACTCCCAAAGAGTGACAGTAATAGAACAGCACTAAAATGATCCAAACCGTGTTTAGCTAACAGACAATTTGTTAGTATGGGTGGTTCAATTTCGAGGCTTGCCTTAATTCACTTGGTGAGTTAAAAATATTAGAATGTTGCAGATACAAACTACAATTTATTTATTCTGTAAATATTTACTGAGTATCTGCTATGCACCAGGTGCTATTTCCAGCCACTGGAGATCTAGTAATAAATAAATGATTCACCAAGTATGGAAGAGTGCTAATGTTAAAAGGGGAAAAATGGAGAGTTACACAATTCAAGGTCAACTTAGATGCACTCTAGAATGAATGTCATCATTCTCTATTCTTTCAGAAAACAAATAAGTAAAGACTACACATTTTGTTTCTTTTACCTGGCTGCACATTTGTTCTTGCTCATTTCCTTTGTAAATTCAATGTTCCATGGACAATATAATGGAGAATGGAGAGGACTAAACAACAAGCCCTAGAAATTTGGTGTCATCTTTCACACTAATTAACCTTCTGACCTTAAGTAAATTAGTTAAATTTTTCTGAGCCTCAGTTTCCTGAAATAATTTGTAGAATTTTACACAAGAGATAAAATGAAGCTTCACTTACGGGAGGCTGTACTGTAAATTGTATAAAGACAGAACAGTTATAGAGTGTTTTGTGAGTTTCCGCTTGAACTTTTTATCAATGTTTCATCCAGGAGAAAATGTTTCAGTTACAATTCACAGACAGCAGTCATCACTGCGTGGATATTAGGCAATTTCCCTATACTTGATTTTTCATTTCTTATTTGTTCAGATCTACTTTTCTGGGTAGGGAGTAAAGATTCATTGTAAAGGAAAAAGAAAACTAATAAATACATTTTTTTCAGTTAAAAAAATTATACTGAAAATACATACATATGTATAGGAACTTAAAGTACCTACAGGGCCTCATGTTTTACAATCCTGTTGTAAAGTCTCCCTTTTATGTTGTCTCAAAGGAGCAAGTCAAGAATGCAAGGGTAGAGATCCTGTGGTGAAACTTAGTAGAGTGATGGCTAATGGTGAAATGAACAATTTGTCTTTTGAAGGATGGTGAGAAAACTGAGATTTTCTCCTTTTTCATAAAATATTTTTATTTATAATCCTCCTTTTTAACACACACACACACACACACACAGAGTCTCCTATATCTCCCTGAATCATTTTGCCGAAAGAGTTGAGTAGAATATCCTGATGTTTTCCTTTTTAATCCTTGGTTATGGAGTGGTTATCTCAGCAAAAAAAGAGCGAAAAATGAATTTATTCTACCTGAAAAAAGTTCAAAAGTTCCCGTTGTTTAATAAATAATTAAATGAAGTTATAAATACTATTGTTCCTTTCTCTACCTTAAACTAATATAAGCATGTCCTTCCTCCAAAAAAAATTGTTAGCTGTTTTAAATACGTCTCCTGGTTAACACTTTACACTTTAATCTCTAAACCATTATTTTCTTCCTGGCTCAGCAGGAAATTCTGCCTGTCATTAAATCAGTAACCCCTTATGTTTATGACTAGCAATAACTGCAAGAGCCAGACTTATGTGTGGAGTAAAACTTGTCTAATTAGCATCAGTCTACACATTAGCATATGTTGATAACAGCCTTTCATAGGTTTTGGCATCAGTGATGGATAACAGAACCTAGAATAATTCTTCATTATTATTTTATCTTCTTGCTATAACTTCTCAAGCATTTTTTGTCTTGTTTTTTTTTTTTTAATATATTTCCAGAATTACTCTCAGCATCATGACCTTTAGGTGCCTCATTCTTGCTTTTTAAAGAGAGATCACAGGCGGTACTAAGTGTGAATATGTTAACATCTTTGTATCATCAAAGCTCTTACTTCTCTACTCCACAATTCTGTTGCTTTACATCTGCTTCAAGGTCCACAATTCAGAGTTCAAGACACTGGAAACTGACTGAGAATGGTATAAAATCCAACTGTTATAGGTATAAGGAAAACTGGTAAAGGAGGAAAAAAAAAGAAAAAAAGGAAAGAAAGATTGTAGAAGAAATGAACTATTCCTATTAAAATGATCTAACAGTTATTTAAACAAGGTCAACCCAACTGATAATCTACAAGGATGTTTCCTGGATTCAAATTTCAGAAAAATTCTATTCTGTATGTTGAGATAAAAAATTAAATATTGGGCTTCTATTACCACAATAAGGTGGTAAGTGTTGGGTAACGAACGTAACTCTTTTTGTGCAATTGAAAATAACTTCTACTTTTTTTTCCCCAAATACCAAGCTGTATAAATATTTTTCAGCAGCTGTCTTATATGATGTTAAAATAATGTAGAATGCAGGTGACCTTATTTGTAATCTCTTGGTTAAGAACGTAATTTTAAACTAATATATAAATAAAACATCTGTACTTGTTAATTGCTTGAGTAATTTTGAATGGATGGCATCAATTGACTTGAAAAATAATAATTGGCATGGGAAATCTGTCATATCCAGAATTCTATCATACATATTTTTGATTATGTACTCTATAATAATTTTCATCATAATTTAAATTAATATGTTTTAGATTTTAACTCATCTTATTTGCAACATATATTTTATTTCCCTTAGTAGTTACACCCGTTTAAATTTTTGTGGCTTTTTTTCACTTTGCATCAAGTTTAGTGTAGAATTTAAAATGGAGTTAATAAAATAGTTCAGAATGTCAATGATCTGCTTTGTGGCGTTGGCTATCACTATTGTGCAATATACCATAAGATAATTAATCTGGGCACCTGTTTTTTTCTTTGTTATCATTGCCTTGAAACTTCTGGCTGGAGAAGATAAAAACTAATAGTGCTTAACGAGACTATATTTTTTTCCCCTAATTTTCCTAAATGATGATAGGTGACCGTGTTAAAATGCATAATATAATACATCATTCGGAAGTTTATTTTTAAATAATCACCCCAGGTGAATTTTGATTAGAACCATCAGTATGGTTTAAGAACAAAACTAAGATCGTAAATTATACATTCATCAAAGTTCAGGGTAAAAAAAGAAAGAAAGCCTTCATCTTACCATTTACAACTTCCTCTGTTGGACAAAATTCTGATTCTAGGAGTGTTTTGCCCCCATCTTTGAAAAAGTCTAGGGGCTTCTTCCTGAAGCCTCCAAATCCCCCAACAATACGTATTTTCCCTAGATGGTTTCTCTTTCATGGGTAGACTTCCTTAGCTGGTAAGTGCAAATCACAACATACTTTTAACTCCGTTGTTTTGCTTGCCTCTTCTGTAAGTTTCAATAAGTCACCACCTTACGTAGGTGGGTGGTTACAGTGCAAAGAGTAGTCAGGGAGCCCAGATATGTCAATAAGTCCAACCTAGGTAATGAGTTTTAGATAATGTCTGGTTCTGAATTGTTTTGTTCAATGTCCATATCTGTTTTGTTTCCGAACCAAATGGTTTCCTGAAAGAATGAGAATTTTTTTTTTTTAAGATTTTATTTATTTATTTGACAGAAACAGAGAGAGAGCACAGATAGGCAGAGGGAGAGGGAGAAGCAGGCTCCCCACTGAGCAGGGAGCCCAACACAGGGCCCGATCCCAGGACCCTGGGATTATGACCTGAGCCGAAGGCAGACGCTTAACAGCTGAGCCACCCAGGCACCCCAAATTTACTCTAAGTTTGTACTGTTTCTACTCCTAAACCCAAATAGGAACCAAAATGTGTTTCTCTTCTATCATACAACTCTCAAGAACACCCCACTCTTGGTATACCTCCATGTAATAACTTCATGACTTAATTCTATGATGTAGTTTCTGACCTCTCCCACCTGCCTTAATTGAAATTAACCAGGACACCTGGGTGCCTCAGTTGGTTAAGCGACTGCCTTCGGCTCAGGTCATGATCCTGGAGTCCCCGGATCGAGTCCCGCATCGGGCTCCCTGCTTGGCGGGGAGTCTGCTTCTCCCTCTGACCCTCCTCCCTCTCATGCTCTCTGTCTCTCATTCTCTCTCTCTCAAATAAATAAATAAAATCTTTAAAAAAAAAAAGAAATTAACCAGTGATCTCCTCATGTAAATATCAAAACTTTTTTTTTTTTATGATCACTACTCCTAATTTTTTCCAAGCTGTGTGACACGTTGAACATCTTCTGCTTAAAATTATTCCTTGATTTCACAGGCATTAGAGGGTTCTATTTTTATTCCTTACTCTCAATGTACTGCTTCTGTTTCCTTAGCTCTTTTTCAATGATTGTTTAAATTGTGCCACATGACTCATATTTTTTATCTCTCTGCTCTTCATTTATTTTCTTCCTTAGACATTTCATATCTTCTGATGACTTCAACCATAAACTCCAGTAAAAAGATCTCTAAGTTTCCCAAACTTCTCTGGGTCAGCCCTATAAAAATGTTGTTTTCAGTGGAAAGTGTGATCATTGCCTCAAACTCCTTATGTTGATCAAATACATCAAGATTTTCCCAGATTTGGTTCTCCTCCAAACAGCCTCCTGTTCTCTTAGACAAGCCAACATTTTCCAAGTTTTCACACACTTGCATTCTTGTAATCCTTCCTGATGCTTTTTTTCCAATCTACTTAATGATCATATTCAGTAAATTCTTCCACTCCATGTTGCCTTCATTTTTCCCTTTCTTTCCATCCCCACTGGTATTAACACCTTCCAGTCCAAGCTATCATTCTTATATGGCTAGTTTAACAATCCCCTCAGCTATCTTCTTGCTCCCTTAAATACGCCCTACACACTACTGCCAAAAGACACTTTCTAAAGCATTAGTTTTGCTCAAATCACATTCCTATTATGTAAAACAAGACTGAATTTATTCATCATTAAATTGTTTCTTTTTATCTTCATTTCTTTCTATTAAAATTATGCAAAACTGTATTCAAGAAAATTGTTCTAACCCTATTTATTTTTTAATCTAAAAATGTATTGTCTCAAAAATTTATATTTTTCTACTTACAAGAAAGATCTAGGATTTACCCATTTGTATCTGATCATGCTATTTGCATAACTGTACCTATATTCATATCTGTACTCTTTGCTGCAGGAGTAATGTGTATATTCCCTTTTCATTTATTTCCATATATTAGCCTCAAGGGTCAATTCAAATTCCTTTTTACCTTCTATAAGATCCAGTAGAAATGTTTGGTCTTCACTCATCTTAATTCCTTGGTTTTATAATAAAATCAATTTGCCACTTACCAATAATTAATATTGTTCATTTTCTCCCCCCTCCTCCTCCCCCTCCTTCACCACCACCACCACCACCTCCTTCTTCTTCTTTTTTTTTTTTTAAGATTTTATTTATTTATTTGACAGAGAAAGAAAGAGAGAGAGAGGGAGCACAAATAAGCGGAGTGGCAGGCAGAGGGAGAGGGAGAAGCAGGCTCCCTGCTCAGCAGGGAGCCCATACGGGGCTCAATCCCAGAACCTTGGGATCATGACCTGAGCAGAAGGCAGACACTTAACCAACTGAGCCACCCAGGTGCCCCAAACCACCTCCTCCTCCCCCTCCTCCTTCTTCTCCTTCTTCTTCCTCCTCTTCTTCTCCTTCTTCTTCTCCTTCTCCATCCTCTCCTCCTCCTTTTTCTTCTTCTCCTTCCTCTTCTTCTCCTTCTCCTCCCAGCCCTCTTCCTCCTCCTTCTCTTCCTCTTTTTCTTGCTCCTATTCTTCTTCTCCTCCTCCTCCTTCTCCTCCTTCTACTCTCTCTTCTCCTCCTCCTCTTGTAAACATTGAGTTTCCAAGTGGAGCTTAAGCACCTTGAAGGCAGAAAAACAGTCATATATTCTTTATCACATCATCTTCTTAAAATATTCTACATCATTAATGAAGAAAAAATAAATAAAAAGAATGAAAAATAGAGAAAAGAGGATACTCCCATCAGTTCATTCAATCAATATTTTAATAAATTCTTCTTTAAATGCCCTACATTAGGTCAAAATAAAACTCAGAGAGCTGGCAATATATATATATATTTTTATTTTTCATATTTTTATTTGTAATATTTTCCTATTAAGTTTATTACTAGTTGCTTCTTGCATCTCATTTTTTTAAAAGATTTTATTTATTTATTCATGAGAGACAGAGAGAGAGAGAGAGAGAGAGAAGCAGGCTCCCAAGGAGCAGGGAGCCCGATGTGGGACTCGATCCCAGGACGCTGGGATCATGACCTGAGCCGAAGGCAGACGCCCAACCATCTGAGCCACCCAGGCGCCCGCATCTCATTTTTTTTAACCTTCACATAGAACTTATATTGAAAGTATATGATCTAGGCCTTGGAACCAAGATTTTAAACAATCTTTTTAAAATTCTAAAATTTAGGGGCGCCTGGGTGGCTCAGTCAGTTAAGTGTCTGTGTTCGGCTCAGGTCATGATCCCAGGGTCCTGGGATCGAGCCCCACATCGGGTTCCCAGCTTGGCAGGGAGCCTGCTTCTCCCTCTCCTCCCTGCTCATGTTCTCTCTCACTATCTCTGTTTGTCTCTCTCTCAAATAAATAAAATCTTAAAAAAAATAAAAAATAAAATTCTAAAATTTAGAACAATGTTTTCAAGTAGTTATTAGGTATGATCCTTTTTTCTTTAATTTGACTAAGGTTAGGTATGAGATATAAACAATTTGTACACATCTACAGAAATGAAAGGAAAAAATAAAAGGAAAAAATAAATTAAAATACAAGTTAAAGTGACGCTTACCACCACAGTGCAGATTAACAAAATATACAAATGTAATCTACAAAGAAAATGAATCCAATTTTTTCAGTGAACTTTGCATTTATATTGATTTCCATTGTGATCTTAAAGAAAACTTATTTCAGATTATTTTTTATCCAGTCATAATTACAGCTAACCATAAATTTAAAACTTAGTTTTATATCATTTAAATATGTTTAATGATACTTCGTAATCAATATTAAAAAGCATATATTTGTGATAAATTAAAGCTTGAAGTTTTACTTACACTCTATTACAACTATTAGTTGAAACTCTATGTAAAGTCTCTTTAGAATAAAGCAAGCAAACAAACAAGCAAACGGTAATCCATGTTTTGTAAGGATTTTACTTGAATTTCAGGCTAATTAAGAATAAAATTTCAATATCAGATCCTTTTAACAAACTGGACCTAACTGTAATTCTCTCTGCAGACTGTCACTTTATGTTTAAATTGTGTTTAAATCACATCATGATGTTCTGAATCTATGCATTAGATCAAAGCTAAGCTCTTTCAAAATAAATCAGCTAATTTCAACATCAAATGTGTTTCTAGGATGAACGTTAAACTTCCAGTTTTAAGCTATCAAGGAACACTTATATACTATGTTTCTAATCAGCATAATATCATAGAATTCTAGATATGGAGTGGACCTTAGAGATATCTATTTCAACTCCCTCACTTTATATGGAAGCAGTATTTACAGAGATTAAAATGCAGCTTGCCCAAAGTCTCACAACATTTATGATAATGATAAGAGGCTGTTAATCAGGTGTTCTGGCTTCTAGTTTAATTCCCTTTCCATTATAATCTTTTTTTGGGGTAGACAGCAAGAATCTCTTCTATACTCTACTGGAGTAAAATGGAAGCCTCTTTGAGAGTTCCTTGCATGGTAGTCAAACTGAGCACAGAGATAGTGGTTAAAATAAGCCATTATTGTCATATCTATAATAAAAGATCTTGAATAAACATTTTACTAAGTTTGTGAATTTTTTCAGGAGGTAATTATTAAATGAATGCTCTTGCGTTTCCTTTTTCAGAAGAGAAGAAAATGATTTAGTGGAATAGTTAGTAATTCCCTATTATGAATCTCATTTCTGTTTATCTTCTCTTTTAAAGAATGTACTTTATATAAACTAGCTATCTAATTCACATGTTAACTATAAGTGAACTTGTCAGTGCAATGGAAACTAAACACATACAGGAATGAAATTTATCTCAGAATTTTAAAAAAAAGCATAAAAGAGAAAGAATAAGTTAGTCATCTCTTTTTGTGGCCTGTGTGATATACAGATTGAGATCAAGTTATGTTTTTATGATACAAAGAGGAGGTCTCAATTAATGTCACATGTATGAAAGAGATGTAATGGCTGGATATATGCTAGAACAGTAGAAACAGATATCTAAGTTAAGGGAAATTATATTCAAAATTAATGACTCAAAATTATTCTGTAAATGCAGATAAGTACATTTAAAAAGCACAATTTAGATCTCTTAGTTTAATATTATGGCATTTTCTAAGACCATAATATAGAAGGTGAGTGAAGATTTGAAAAATTAGGACTAGGATAAGATGTTAATCAATACTAATAGAAGAATACAATGCAACAAAATGGCATTGTCGACCAACTAACTCTAGGTTCAAAAATGCAAAAATTTTAAAAATATTAACATATTTCTATACAGCGCAGAGGATCATAGAGTAAAGGTTGGAAAACTGAAGGGGAAGTCATCAGAGAGGGAGAAAAAAACACGAGAGACTCTTAACTATAGGAAACAATCTGAGGGTTGCTGAAGGGGAGGTGAGTAGAGGGGATGGGGTAACAGGGTGGTGGGCATTAAGGAGGTCCCATGATGTGATGAGCACTGGGTGTTATATGCAACTGATAAATTATTGAACACTACATCTGAAACTAATGATGTACTATACGTTGGCTAATTGAATTTAAAAAAAAAACATAAAATAAAAAAAAATATCACATATCATTTCTAGCAGTGTATTTAAAGAAAAATATCATTCCTTTACATGTCTAGGCTTATAGAGATCTACATGAATCCCGAGAAGGAGTGCTAGAAGATTACAGACCAAACTGATATCAGTTGGCTGCTTTTGGGAGATTGGGGGTGATGATCAAAGCAGCTATTAACTTTATATGGACTGTTTTAAATTTTGTATTAAAAAGAGTGTATTCGGGTGCCTGGGTGGCTCAGTTGGTTAAGCGACTGCCTTCGGCTCAGGTCATGATCCTGGAGTCCCTGGATCAAGTCCCTCATCGGGCTCCCTGCTCGGCAGGGAGTCTGCTTCTCCCTCTGACCCTCTTCCCTCTTGTGCTGTCTCTCATTCTCTCTCTCAAATAAATAAATAAAATCTTTAAAAAGAAAAAGAGTGTATTCATTGTTAGACTTAACTGAAATTATTTTTTTAAAACAAATATTCTAAAGTGACTAGCAAGATTTGGCTCAGGTAGCTGAAAGGTAAGTAAGACATTAAAATAATGCGTAAAGCTATCAACATTTATAGAAGTGTGGATAAGTAATTCCCTATTATCACTCAGATTATGGCTCAAGGATATGGAGTTATTAAAGACTATATGTCAGACTATATGGCAGTTATTAAAGACTATCATGTACTTCATGATGGTTGTATGGTGAAATATATTGCTTATGAAAACTGGACTCCTCTTCTTTGGAGGTCCTTAAAAACATTCTCATAAGTCTGGGATAAAACATGTATGAGGACTGAATGATTATGGAACAGTATCCACTATAAATTCATGGACATTTCTAACCATTTCTTTTACAGTATTTCATATTAGAAAATCAACTGTCAAACACACCCTGAACCAGCCTGTCACACGGCCTCCCCAAGCAATTTTATGAGACCCTCCCCTTCCAAGGTTGGTGGGGATGAACCAGATGTCCAAATCCATTCCCTTTCCAATAGGGAGACATGTACTTGAGGTCTAAGGAGGATTAAAGTTAAATGCATTGGTTATCACCTATGGGACTTTATTTGTATGACCGTTTTATGTTTTACAAAGATAACTTGATCATTGTTTTACCTGGTTAATTCTTCCATTATATTCTTAAAAACTCAACGTAAATCCCTTAATATGTTAAAGTATAGTCAAATGCTTGTTTATTCACAACGAATGTAAAGCTGAAGTGCAAAATGGCAACACAATAATTAAAACAATTTTCAATGAAGAGATAGCAAAAGCAAACTTGATGTTAATACTGTGTTTAAATTGAAGATTAAAAGCCCATCCAAATTGGTCATCCTTTCCCAAATGGGATTTTGATCAAGCCCAGTGATATTTCCCTTTCTACTTGAGTGCAGCTGTAAACAGGTCTCCAAATCCAAGGAAAAGCCTGATTCCATGAACCCACCCACACAGTTTTGTAAACATTCAGGATTTTACATATGGTATCACTCAGTTATTAAATGGAAGCCTGTTCTTTCATTGTATCCCTGTCATTGTGTGGATTTCTCCAGTTCAAGGCAATGCATCATCTTTGATTAGACAAGCAACAAACTCTTCTGTTTGGAACTGCAAAAATATAACAGATGAAGAATTTATTAAAATAAGAATTGAGGGGCTAGAGAACCCTCTTTCACAACATCCTCCGGGATACATCAACCAATGGCAGCATGTAGCAGGGCTTTTGGTAGGCCTCCATGTTTCCATTCCAGAGTCAGCCTTGCTCTAGGAACAGCTGCAGGGTAGAAGGACGAGGCACACATACACAGAAACCGACCCTTACCTAATTTTACTGAACCACTGCTATTATAAGAGAAAATAAATGTTGTCGGCATGTGACTAGAAATTCTACGAAATTTCTGTGCCTCTTTTCAGTGGTAAAAGCTTGTGAAGTTATGAAAGCATACTTTATTTTTCTTTTCTTTTTTTTTTTTTCTTAAAGATTTTATTTATTTGACAGAGACACAGAGAGAGAGGAACACAAGAAGGGGGAGGGGGAGAGGGAGAAGCAGGCTCCCCGTCGAGCAGGGAGCCTGATGCGGGGCTCCATCCCAGGACCCTGGGATCATGACCTGAGCCAAAGGCAGACGCTTAATGACTGAGCCACCCAGGCGCCCCATGAAAGCATACTTCTAAACTGGGAGCATTTTGATCAAATATCATTTCAACCTCAGATACACATGGCAATATTATGTCTTGCTCCTGGTATTCCCTCTTCATTTTGTATTTTGGCAAAAATAAGTTTGCTACTGGGAACTTATTTCTCATGCCTCTGAGGTAATTCCCTAGATAATTAGGATGTCACTTGAGTTTTCAGCGCTCAAATCTGACATTTAAAACTCCCCAAAGACAAGGTCTGCCTAGTTTTATCAAGTGCTTCTTGGACCTGAAGTTGTAGCACTAGAGACCCAAGAAATATTTCTTTCTGATGGGAATGAGTGAAGGTGGTATCCAAAAGATGTTTAAAGGATGTTGTAACTGATACTGTTTTCACACTTTCTTGCCCGGGAAATGTTCTTTCTCTTACATTGTGCATCAGGGAGAATTTATATTTTATAGAGTTTAAAGATTTTTGAAAGGTTAATTTTGTTTTGAAACAAAGTGATAAATATCTCATCCTGCAGTTTTCTTCAAAGATGACTGGAATCACTTATGTCTCCTGATGTAAGATAAAAATGATATATGGAAGCATCCTATTATCCACGAACAGCTTCCAGTCTCTACATCAACAAGTCCTGATTTGACTGATTTGTGTCTGGCTTGATGCTACTTGAAAATAAACTTTCAGTTCCTGCCTGCACATACCTATTCCTGGTTAGAACCATCAATCAGGACTTTGTTAGCTGAAGTTCAGGAAGTTGGTGAATTTATATTGTCGATTGCAACAACAAGGTCCCAAAAAAGAGTGGATGCAGATGAAACTGAGATAGATATTATATAGGGTAGAAGTACTAAATATTTTTCAAAGATTCTACATATGGTATCACTCAGTTATTAGATGCTTTATCTTTTCCTGTCATGATTATAAATTTTCCTCAGTCCCGAGTAATACACTATCTCTTATATTAGATAAATTAAGAACTCTGCTCAGTATTTCTCTAAGAGGTCACCAGCCAGCTGTACCCAGTTGCCTGAAGATATAACATTAAAAATGAGATATATTTAGCTTCACTGAAAAACAAACACCGATCCTCACTTTATGCCATGTGTTATTCTCGATAAAATACCCTCTATGAGAACATTTTCATGACCAGCTCTGATAGTGTAGATATAAATTAACATCCTCCCATCCTGCCTTCTTTCAAGCAGTTTTATGCCTGTCACTGACCAGACTCTTGGTGGAGACTGTTTGCAATCACGAAAATCTCTTTGAAGATGTTCAGCAGTAGTTTTGCCAAACATTGTGACAAAATTAGACATATTTCAATTCTATTTTATAAGTGCCACCTGTCATTTAAAAAATGTCCATAAAGAGCCTTACTATGGCATTTATATTGCATGGCTTGGGATGGCTGGCTGGACTGGCTGAAAAGGCCTTGAGAAACATGCAGAAGTATTTAAAAATCTAGACTATTGGCAGGAAGCTGTCAAGGAAGAGTTGAGGTGACACCATTGCTTTAGTTTGCAGCAAGAAGATTTTAGAGAGGTCAGGCTCTGGTCAAAAGTAATAGAGAAAGATAGAGTCTTTAGAAAAGAATTTGTGTCTATGAAGATGTTTTTCCCTCATATCAATTCTGATCTATGCCACTGCTTTCAATTTTATATGTCATATCTCGCATTTCCATTGTCTGTCAAAAATCATGATTCTAAGCATATGAGTATATGCTGGCAGCCAAGTGAACCAGCATTGCGAAGCTGTACTCAAACAGTGGTCAGAAACCTGATTCCATGCCTTCTTGTCTCACACCCCGGGATGCAGCCCCACTCCCCAAGGAGACCCAGGTGGCCACAACAGCTGCGGGTCTAATCAACTAGCAGGAAAGCACTATTACCTGCTGATGGCTCCAGAGGGGACATTGCTAATCCTCATTCTGCCATCCCGGAAGCGAGATTGAGGTCAATCTTGACCCCAACAGCCTTGTTTCCTACTTCTCCTCTTTCCTTTCGTCCAGGTCTTCTGGGATGTCAGAACATTTACCATTCACATGTTTAGTGCTACCAAACTAAGTCATCAGACAGACATTGGATCAATGCTGGAGCTACATAGAGAAAAGTAAGCAAATCAAAATTTCACTGATAGAGGAATATCATATTTCATATTTTATAACAGTGCAGGAAAAACTTTAAATTATCAAAGCATCTTCCTCCTGGCAGTGTTACTGGGTCAGTTCTGCCCCATGATGATTTCTATCCCAAAGCCTTTGCAAGCACTCTGTTCAGGGCTAGTCTACCCTAAATGTCTTTGGACATTATTTCAAGATAAAGCGACTTACGCCAAAGAAAACTGAGTATCCCTCTACTTGAAAAGAGTTATTTTCAATTATTTTAAATAATTTTACATTTTCATCAGAGGAAAACTCAGCATTTGTTTTCAGTTGTTTGCAAGGTATCTCCATACTTTCCTAATATGAAGCTAGAAAATGTCTCATTAGAGCAACCTAGTCTGAGATAACCCATATTCTTCCCAGAGAAGTTCATTTGTATTATATAAAGAACATAAGTGGGCACATTTAACACTAAATTGATTTACATAGATGAAATAAAACATGTGTTGTATGCCCTCTGAGTCTTAGAAATATAAGTATTTAACTCTATCCTCATTGATTAAGCTACTTCTAAGAAATCTGAATTTCTTTTATCTTTGGACATAATTAAAGGAAAAATAGTCAAAGATCAGCTGAATCAACAGCTCTCTGGAAGAGGCGCATGCAGGACCTCAGGGAAGAGACAACAGTTTGCACACATTACAATAAGTGAGGAGACTTTTGATAACCAGGGTGCCTTATATATTTTGCCACAAAATTTCCAAACTTAAAAAAAATTGCACAACACAAATTTAAAAAACCATTCCAGCCTTTGACCATCATGTCAGTACCAAATGCTGTATTGTGATTCAGTACAATATGGAACAGCATTTCCCAGCATGTGTTCTGCAAAACAGATACCTAGTTAAAAGCTTTCTGTGGTCAAATAAATTTGAATGATGTAGAACAAGCACAGTTAAGCAGATGTTTGGGGGCTGCACTTCGTAGAGGCTTTAACAAAGAAAATCATAGAGGTTCACCAAGAGGAGGCATCAAGCGTATAATATTTTCCAAACTTTGTTGGTCACAATCCCACTACTGCTTTTTCCAGAGCAGACCACTTTGTGTAAACCCGAGTCTTGCCCCAATCCACGAACCCTCTGTTTTCCTTTAAATGTACATACCTTGTAGGAATAAATTTTAGCAATGCACATTCATTGTGATCCTTGGAAATAAATCAACTGTAACTCCAATTGGTGTGGTAAATACTATTTTTTGGCAGCAAGAAAAGTGAAAGCACCAACTGGCCTGTAAAACCACCTACTTACCAGCAGTGCAGGTACGTGATGATAAGAGTTCAGTTTTTCTTTTTTACACAGAGATTTCCTAATAACCTTGATTTCATTTCTTTTTTTAAAAAAGATTGTTTATTTACTTGAGAGAGAGAAAGAGAGAGAGAGAACAAGTGGGGAGGAGGGGCAGAAGGAAAGGGAGAAGCAGGCTCCCCGCTGAGTAGGAAGCCCGACGAGGGAGTTGATCCCAGGACCCTGGGATCATGACCTGAGCCGAAGGCAGCTGCTTAACCCACTGAGCCACCCTAGTGCCCTCATTTCTTCTTCTTCTTTTTTTTTTTTTTTGTATTTCTTTTTTTTCCCCTCATTTTTTAAAATTTAAATTCAATTAATTAACATATAGTGTATTATTAGTTTCAGAGGTAGAGCTTGGTGTTTTATCAGTCTTATATAATACCCAGTGCTCATTACATCAAGAGCCCTCCTTAATGTCCATCACCCAGTTTCCCCATTCCTGCCAGCAACCCTCATTTCTAAAGCACTTAGTTTACAAAAATTTCTAGTTATCACAGAAAAATAGACAAAACATATATTCTGTAAGCCTCTTATCACAAACAGTTGTTGCAACCTGTTCTGTTTTTAATTAAACATCAAATTGTGTCATATGTTTGACCATACATAAGGCTATCACAGAGCTTTGCAAAAGTTTGTGTTCCCAGGGAATAGAAATAGTGGGCACAAAGAACTTGGAAGACTTATGTATAATTTGAAATTTATTTTTCCATCAACTACATTTCTAAACTCCCCTTAGTTTGTTCATTCCAAATAAAAGCAGTCAACAAGACTTTTTGATGCTCTGCAGCAAAAAAAGTTTATAAATGCACACATAATCCATTACGACATCAATTTTGGTTATTGTCAATTCTAGACAATAATGTTCCTTTTTGGGAGGACAATGAAGCCATCTAAAAAATGTTTTGTTTTGAAACCAGTGAATATAATTTAAAATGGGCACTTTTCAGATTCCATGACTGTTTTGCAATTAAAGAAACAATGGAAGAAGAAAGTGATTCTATGGGTAGCTTTGGAAATCTTTCTCAGTATTTTACAAAATGTTTCAGATACTAAAAGACAGCCAAACATTTCTCCTGAAGAATTCTGAAAATGGACAAAGGTCAGACAGGGATTTTGGAACTAAAGAGCCCTTATAAAAATCCCAAATTATGAGCAGCTGGTTCTATCCAACTTCTGTAAAGTGGAGTGCTCTGGCTCAAGAGTTTTCTTGTCATGCAATCAAAGGACAGAAACATTAAGATTGCAGATGGAAAGTGGTGACACACTGTAATTTCATACAGATCATGATGGTTTGGTGACATAAGAATTACTAGACCATGAGGCCTGGGGTCCATGAAATGGATTAAAGCTTTATTGCTCTTTGGAGTTCTGACAATGACAAATGCGCTCTCTGATGTTGGGATTATCTTGTCTAAACTTTTGTTTCCTTAGTTTCAAGTTTCACTTTTTCCTGAACCATCTTTTAAGATTGCAAATAACTTCCGTTTTGTCATTGTTACTGGAAGGCGTTTAGAAACACCCCCGTGTTTTATGCCAGCTTCTCTGGCATCACAACCGTGTGTACGGTCATTTTTCAATTTCCAATATCCTGATAAGGGTTTTGGATGATAGACTTAATGATATGGTCACATGACCTAACTCCAAATTCCTATTAAAGAAACAAAACAAAGGAAAAGAATGAATAAGAGACTTTTACGAGAAAATCCAGACACAAAATATTATATATATTATTTATTAATACATTTGTCCAACTGCTGGCATCAATTAATGAAGCAGATGTTTGGCAGCAAACTTTTAAATAACAAGTCAAACACATCATATATGTCTTTTCTACCATAGCACTCACACGCACACAGAGTTTCACAAATAAGGTTTCTGACTTTAGTTGGAAATAAAAAGTAAATTTCGAAAAGCATTTTGCAAAGGCATTCACTTTTCTTTATTAAAATGGAAAAGATAACTGATTGAAAAAAAGTTAGTTTTTTTCTTCTGACTCCGAACCTGATGGCACTTTTCTCTCTTCTTGCCATTCTGCCTTTGTCATTATCATACATTGTGAAAACACTGCTTCTGGTGAAGTTGAGTGGGTGAAATCTTTAATATGAAAGGGTTATATTGTACACCAATTCAGCAAAATTTGATGGCATTAACATTCAGTGTTTCTCTAGTACCTGATAAAAAGTGTGTGAAAGTCTTGCAGATGGAAACACATTAGGATTTTACATATTGCTAAAAATTTCCAGTAAGCCAGATTGGAAATTTTGTTCTAAAAGTATTACTTCTCAACAGAGTTTCAGACTGCATTTGAATGTTTTGTAATCGCAGTTACTTTTTAAAATATTTAAATAATTGGATAGTGGAAGGGGTGATCTAGTTAAACTAACTCTCCTATCAGTTTTTCTGTCATACAAAAAAGAAAAACAGCAAGAACACATTCTAGGTACCAAATATAAGTTGTATCAACTGGCATAGCAAAGCAACATATATTTTGCTTTAAGGAAGGCAGGGAAAGAGGTCAGCAAAAATGGCTAGATGTATTATAGATTTAACAAGGCAGGAAACAACAAGTGTTGGCAAGGATGTAGAGAAAGGGGAGCACTCTTACACTGTTGGTGGGAATGCAAGCTGGTGCAGCTGCTCTGGAAAACAGTATGGAGTTTCCTCAAGACGTTTCAAATAGAGCTACTCTACGACCCAGTAATTGCACTGCTGGGTATTTACCCAAAGACACAGACATAGTGAAAAGAAGGGGCACATGTACCCCAACGTTCATAGCAGCAATGTCCACAATAGCCAAACTGTGGAAAGAGCCGAGATGCCCTTCAATAGATGAATGGATAAAGAAGATGTGGTTCATATATACAATGGAATATTACTCAGCCATCAGAAAGGATGAACACCCAAATTTTACATCAACATGGATGGAACTGTAGGGGATTATGCTAAGTGAAACAAGTCAAGCAGAGAAAGACAATTATCATATGGTTTCACTCATATGTAGAACATAAGGAATAGCACGATGGGCCACAAGGGAAAGGAGGAAAAACTGAATGGGAAGAAATCAGAGGGAAACAAACCATGAGAGACTCTGGACTCTGGGAAATAAACCGAGGGTTACTAAAGGAGGGGGAGGATAGGGTAACCGGGTGATGGGTATTAAGGAGGGCACGTGTGGTGGTGAGCATGGGTGTTATAGGCAAATAATGAATTGTTGAACACTACATCAAAAACTAATGATGTACTATATGCTGGCTAATTGAACATAATAATAAAAAAATGAAAAAAAAAGTGTATCATCACATAGAAGATAAAAAAAAATTAAAGTAGAAATTTCCTGTGATTTAAGAGGGAAGATTCTTAAGAACAAATGAAAACTTTATGGAATTTTATTCCATTTTCTATTTTTTCATTTAATTCCAGGCAACTAGCATGGTTTTTGGTACATGAATATTTAATAACTGTTGTAATCATTGACCAGCTGTTTACAAACAACTGAAACTACATTGTGTGCTGAGCATTGTTTTAAATGTTTTTTAAAATTTTTCTTTAAATTCCAGTTAGTTAACATACAGTGTAATATTAGTTTTAGGTGTACAATATAGCAATTCAACACTTCCATACAACACCCAGTCCTCATCAGAACATGTGCTCTCCTTAATCCCCATCACCTATTTAACCCATCCCCTCCCCCAACATCCCCTCTGGTAACCATAGGTTATTCTCTATAGTTAAGAGTTTCTTGGTTTACCTCCCTCCCTTTTTTGTTTTTCCCTTTGCTTGATTGTTTTGTTTATTAATTTCCACATATGAGTGAAATATATTTTCTTTGACTGACTTACCTCGCTTAGCATAATATTCTTTAGCTTTATCCACGTCCTTGGAAATGGCAAGATCACATTCTTTTTGATGGCTGAGTGATATTCTATTGTGTATTCATATACCACTTCTTCTTTATCCATTCATCAGTTGATGGACACTTAAACTGCTTCCATAGTTTGGCTATTGTTAAAAATGCTACTATAAACATTGGGGTGCATGTATCCCTTCGAATTAGTATTTTCATGTTCTTTGAGTAAATACCTAGTAGTGCAATTGCTGGACCATAGGATAGTTCTATTTTTAATTTTTTGAGGAACTTCCATACTGTTTTCCACAGTGGCTGCACCAGTTTGCATTCCTACAAATAGCACAAGAGTGTTTCGCTTTCTCTGCGTCCTCACCAACACCTGTTGTTTCTTGTTAATTTTAGCCATTCTGACCCGTGTAAGGTGATACCTCATTATAGTTTTGATTTGTATTTCCCTGATGATCAGTGATGTTGCAAGGTAACCATTAAACAACAACAAAAAGGATATCCACCACATCAATGAGTTTATAATATTAAAATATTTCAATTTTCTGAGAAACTTAAAACAGTAAATTTAGAATTAAACTGGTATACTTTTAAATCTCAGTTGTCACTAGCTGGGCTCCTAGGCAAATGTCTGATCTTTTATAAGGCCCAGTATCCATATCTATAAAATGAGGAAAATAATGTCTACATCATAATTATGGTAAAAGATTAAAAGAAATATTTTCTTTTCTTAAAAAGATTCTATTTATTTATTTGACAGAGAGAGAGAAAGCAGAAGCAGGGGGTGGCAGGCAGAGGGAGAGGGAGAAGCAGTCTCCCCATGGAGCAGGGAGACAGATGTGGTGTTCCATGCGGGGCTCAATCCCAGGGCCCCGGGATCATGACCCAAACTGAAGGCAGACACTTAACTGACTGAGCCACCCAGGTGCTCCAAAAGAAATATTTTCTGTGAAGTCCTGCTCCGCAAAAGTCAGTGAATAAAACATTAGTCTCTCTCCCCTCTATCAGAAAACTTAAAATCAAGATTGATAAAAGTTTCATTCTTTAAAATTTGAGAACTTCGATATTGGCAATTACATTGTGTATGGCATTGTTTCTGCATAGTGTAGTGTTAGGAAACAGGACATCTAGGGTTTTAAAAAGAAAGTAAAAATGTCCTTCATACTTACCACTTCCATGTGTTTCTTCTCTAAAGATTGCTGATGGCTTTCTTGGGCAAGCTGGTACCCTGAAAAATTCTTAGTCAAAAGGCATCTTCCACATTTTAAATGCCACCTGAAATATAGTTTTCATAGTAAAAAGGAAGCTGAGACTCATGAAAAATAATTTTGACAAACTACATATGTTATAGACTACAGTAGGTATCACAAAATTTTTATGACATTTCTAGAAAAGAAAAATGTATAGAGACAGCAGATCACTGCTTGCCTGGTGCTGAGATAGGGAGTAGGGAACTGCAAAAGGGTGCAAAGGAAATTTCTGTATTCTAAAACTGGATAGTGGTGATGGTAGCACAATTGTAAAAATTTACTAAAAATTAGTAGGCTATTTACTTAAATAAATGAATTTCATGGTATGTAAATTATATCTCAATAATGTTATGTAAAAAACAAGTTATAATACAGCATTATATTTGCATTTTGGGAATATCCATTTCTTTACACCATTGATTGGCCAAAAATGTACCAATTTTTGCATACACCCTATTTAAGAAATTATACCCTTGAGGGGCACCTGGTTTACTCTGTGGGTTAAGCAACTGACTTTGGCTCAGGTCATGATCTCAGCCCAGCTGCCTCAGGCTCCTCGCTCAGCAGGGAGTCTGCTTGTTCCTCTGCCCCCCCACCTTTTCCCTGCTCATGCTCTCTCTCAAATAAATAAATAAAATCTTAAAAGAAAAAAGAAATTACAACCTTGAAAACAAAATGAATTATTATTGTCTTTATATCTTCCTTTCAAACTTTCAGTAATAACAAGTAGACTCCTCTCTCCAAGTAAAGACTACATCATGTTTATCTCTGTATCTTTCATCTATCACACAAAGTTTTTGGCACATCCATTGATATTCAATAATATTTCTGCTGAACAAATATTATGCTTTATAAAGAGTAAGTATAAACCCTAAGAAATTAAATAAATATCAACATTTCCATTTCACTAGTCAATATGCTTTTACTGAGACTGCTCAACTATATTTATCTCTATGATTTTAAATTATTTGGAAACATAGTTGAACACTGCATTTAGCAATAAATGAGACCAATGATAATTTACCCATGAGAGGAAAGAAAAAAACAACTAATACTAAAATCTTCAATGTAATTTACATGAACTTAGATTTTTTTTCATTGGGGGTTTTTCATTAAGTTTATCTTTGCATCAAGCAGGAAAATAGGTGTTTTAAAATTACAAAGTAAAAATTAGCAACAATATAAAATGTAACTGTTTTAATAATTTTGCATATCTTATATCTGTTTCCTAGTGTTTATGAGAGTTTTGACGCCATACCGTTGTACTTCTTATCTATATCTTCCTATCCTACCCATTTAAAAGTGATTAAAATTTCATTTTAGTTAAATACTTATCACATACACTTATGACTAAATTATGATAAACATCTCTAAAGTAGGAAAAATTAGTAAAATTTCAGTAAAGAACTATCGACATTTTGTGTTGTTAACTTATAAGGTATATGGATATTTCAGATAGAGTCATTAAGAATATGTCTCAGAAAAATCCAAGAGCATTTAATCTGAATCATATTACTTATAATAAAATATATTAAAAATAGCACATATAGTTTGGGGCATCTAAATTATACTCAAAACAAGTAATTGAATGGAACAATAAATTTCATTTAGAAATCATAGACAATCTTTATAGTATTGAAAATCTGCAACTTGGGCTATTTTCTTGCCTAGCACATGGTTGAGACACTTAGCAAATATTAGAATAAATAAGGAAGGAAGGAAGAAAGGGATGGAGAGGAAAAGAAAAGCAAGAAAGAAGAAAGAAGAGAAAGATAAAGTAGAGACTCTTCCATGTGTTTTTTCAGTGATGAAAACGGTGGAATCCCCAGTAAAGCTGTGTATGGCCAACTCATGATAAAAAACATGCTGTTAGCTGTATCATTAAATGATGCAAAGATCCCCTGAAGGCAAATGTAGGGGCTGAGACAGATGTCCTCAATCATGAGAGTTCATACAAAAACATGCTCCATATGGTTTGGAACACAAGATGTATGGCTCAACTGGCCCAAGAACAAGAAGAATACACAGCAAGTGGCAGAGAAGAGGAAACGATACAAAATCAGCACCATGTTAATAATAGTGTTGATATTATAATAGCTAATGAGAGCATACCAATTAACAATGGCTCATCCACACGTACATGACTAAGCTTTTTATTTTTAAGACATGTTTTACAGTCATGTAAGGTTCAATTGCTGCATATAAATAAAACTAAAGTGAAGAGGAGACTTTATCAAACTAAATCTTTTGATGTATATGCCTACATCCTTATTAAGGGTAGAAAACATTGTTAAAATTGGTTTTAGAAATAAAAGAAGAAATTGCATCCAGACCTTTAGGAAATTGTCCGTCTCCTGCACATGTCTAAGTATCAGGTCAATGTGCTTTAGCTCTGTTACAAGATCAACTCCAGAGATCTGCATCTAGCATTTTAATCTAATGTTTCCTAAAATAAGCAGTTACTGGTAGGAAAACCAATAAAAGTGCCTCTTGCCCACAATTTAATAAGGAGATTTCCACCATGGGTAAACAAATACAGTCACAAAGCTACACAAGGCTAAAACCACTCATAAGAGCTATATTTTCTTCTTTAACAACCACATTGAATCAAATAGCTGGCCAACTTTTTTCCACACATTTACTGTGTAGGATCAAATAGTTCTTTTAATCAAAATACAAATTTGCTGAATGAATCAGATCTTCTTCTTTTTTTTTTTTTTTTAAAAGATTTTATTTGACAGAGAGAGAGAGAGACAACACAAGCAGGGGGAGTGGGAGAGGGAGAAGCAGGCTTCCGGCCGAGCAGGGAGCCCGATGCGGGGCTCAATCCCAGGACCCCGGGATCATGACCTGAGCCGAAGGCAGACGCTTAATGACTGAGCCACCCAGGTGCCCCTGAATCAGATCTTCTAAGAGCCTCACATTTTTCTTTTAATTGTTAAAAGACTCTGGAAACATTTTCAATCATTTCAGACTAAATCTAGTAATTTACGTGTCCTACTAGCAGAAAACTATGCTCACAGAGTAGTTTTACCACACTTAATGTCTACTCATTTGAAACAACATTTCCAGTCCTCCAAATGTATGGAGTCCATGGTAAGCTAGGAATATATGGCTTATAATTTAAAACCAGGAAACAGAAATTAAGTTTTTTTATTAAGTTGGGACTGAAAAATAGCTTCCATAGAAAATCAAAATATTCTGTTTCACTAAAGTAAACTTTCTACCTTATATAAATTTTATTATTACATACTTCAAATGTCAAAAGTGAAAGTCATTTTATTAACAATGAGAAGTAGGAGAAAGCTTGTTCTCTATTTTGAAAACAATCATTGATTAGTTTTAATGTAAAAAAATTATTATCAGAGTTGGTCAAATGTCTAACAATGGCTCCCAAAGGGTTTCCCAAAATTTACCTTTTAAGCTCACTTCCTTTATAGCTCAATTTTGATGAACATAAATCCTAAAACCAGGCCTTTCACTGGACCAAGATAAGTAAGTAGGGAAAGAAGAACTTACCACTTGCGTAGGTAAACTAAAGAAAACATTTTACCTATAAGATTCCATTTTATCCTTCCAACTCTACTAGCTTAGTATAATTATTTTGATAGACATGCTGAAAAAATGGAGTCTCTAGAATTCAACTGACATTTAGTTCAACTAAGAAAAACAGCTAAGGGTCTTGACATGAGGTCTGTTTAACACTAAATCCTGATTTCTTCCCACTGCAGTATTTTTTAACAAGCATAACAGGAAGTAGTCACAGTGACCTATAATATCTGATGACATTCATGCTTATTCACTTATCCATTCAAAATGGTCACTTTTAAAAAGCTCTTTAGTGTTCAAAACATCTGGGGCATACAAATAAAAAACATATTATGGCCAATCCTCCAGAAGTATACGGTATAATGGCTAAGGGTGTTTCAGAGTGCAGAAAACTAAGAAAAATGCAATTCCCTCAGTGAATGTGGGTTTACGGCCCGCTGCCTGGATGGTGGGAAGAGCAAATTATTGCAGCATCTGAACTCTTGTAGGAGTCAGAAAGGACTAAAATATTTTCAAGCTTCAATATGAACTTCAACATCCATCTTCACTACATTCTTCACCTCTCTATTTCACCAACATATCCAAGGCCCAGATAAATGCTTGACACAGAGTAGGTATCCCCCAAACAAGCAAACAAACAAAACCCACATTATTTGTTGTTGATGCATAAATGCATGGACTTTTGGCTTATTTTATCACTAGCAGACAGCTCCAGCTAATTTGATGCTCTTGTTCCTATTGCCTCAGTTGTTCAGTGATCTACAACCAAATAAATAATCATAAATGTAAATTTGTAAATTCAATGGTTGTTTTCACAAACTTTTTTTTTTAAAGATTTTATTTATTTATTTGAGAGAGAGAGAATGAGAGACAGAGAGCATGAGAGGGAGGAGGGTCAGAGGGAGAAGCAGACTCCCTGCCGAGCAGGGAGCCCGATGCGGGACTCGATCCTGGGACTCCAGCATTATGACCTGAGCCGAAGGCAGTGGCTTAACCAACTGAGCCACCCAGGCGCCCCGTGTTTTTACAAACTTTAAAGCCATTGATGCCTTATCAATATGTAAAGGTATGAAAAATACAAACATTAAGTGAAGATGCTTTTTTGGAAACAGGCAGAATGAACAGTTAGAATTTCTCCCACATGCCAAATAATTCAGAATATTACAACCAACCAAGAGGATCTTGTGCTGCTTTCAACTAACTCCTTAAACTCTGGACAGACCAGTTCAAAAACCTCTGCTCGGTAGGATAGGTAATAAGTCATCTTGAATCTTAATTCCTATAGAAAAATAAGGTCCATTTAAAATTATTATAACTGATAAGCATAAACATATATATATATATACACATATATCCATATATATGCATTCTTTCTCATTTAAAATCAATATATGTAGCAAAGCCATAAGGTTTTATTTTTCCATATATAGCACTGAAAGTTTTAAATATAATAATGTAGTTTTTTACATTTCTATTATTGAAGTACATTTGACATACAATGTTATATTAGTTTCAAGTGCACAACATTGCAATTCAACAACTTAATACATTACGCAATGCTCACCACAATAAGTGTAGTTACCATCTGTCACTGTACAAAGTTATTAAAAAAATATTGACTATATTCCCTATGCTGTACTTTTTATCTCCATGACTTCTTTTATAACTTGAAGTCTGGGTACCACTTAACCCCCTTCCCCTATTTCACCCATCTCACTCCTCCTCACTGAGAACCACTAATTTGTTCACTGCATCTATGAGTCTGTTTCTGTTTCTTGTTTGTTTGTTCATTTGATTTGTTTTTTAGATTCCATGTATACATGAAATCCTATAATATTTGTCTTTCTCTGTCTGACTTATTTCACTTAGCATTATACCCTGTCAGTCCATCCGTGTTGTCACAAATGGTAAGATCTCATTCTTTATTATGGTTGAGCAATATTCCATTGTTTATATATACCATATCATCTTTATCCATTCATCAATTGATGGACATTTGAGCTGCTCCCATGTCTTGGGTATTGTAAATAATGATGCAATAAACATAGGGGTGTATATATTTTTTCATATTGGTGCTTTTATTTTCCTTGGAAAAATACCCACTATTGGAATTACTGGATCATATGGTATTTCTATTTTTAATTTTTGGAGGAACCTCCATACTGTTTTCCGCAATGGTTGCACCAATTTACATTCCTACCAACGGTGCTTGAGACTATCCTTTTCTCCACATTCTCACCAACACTTGTTATTTCCTATCTCTTTAATACTAGGCATTCTGACTGGTGTGAGGTGATACCTCATTGTGGTTTTGATTTGCATTTCCCTGATGCTTAGTAATGTTGAACATCTTTTCATATGTCTGTTGGCCATATGTATGTCTTCCTTGGAAAACTGTCTATTCAGACAGTTTTAATCAGATTATAGTTTTCTGGGTTTTTTTTTTTTTGTCATATTAGTTCTTAACATAATTTGGATATTAACCCCTTATTAGATATATCATTTACAAATGTCTCTTCCACTCACTAAGTTACCTTTTCATTTTGTTAGTTTCCCTTCACCGTGAAAAAGCTTTTTATTTGGGTGTAGTCCTAATAGCTTATTTTTGCTTTTGCTTCCTTTTGTTTCCACTTCCTGAAGAGACATCAAATGTAATAAATTTATAATCCTCAATGTTAGTCACATATTACAGGATGTTGGGAAGACCTATAGAAAATATCTAGACCAATTCTCATTTAGTACAAGTAAAAAAAAAAACACAGAAGAAATAAGCAAATTCATAATCATAGTTGGGGACTTCAAAACCCCACTCTGGACAATATTATAGAAGTGATAGGAAAAAAGTGAGCAATAATATAGAATAATTAAAACACCATTAACAAATAAGATCTAATAGACACATTGTATTCAAGTGCCAATGGAATATTCACCATAATAGACCATGCCTTCAGTCATAAAACAAACCTGAACAGATGGAAAGGAATAGAAAATATATCATATATGTTCTTTAATCATTATAGAATCAAACTAGAAATCAATGACAGAACAACAGGAAAATCTATAAACATTTGAATATTAAATAACACACTTTCAAGTGATCCATGGTTAAAAGAGTAAGTCTAAAAGGAAATAAAATATTCATAGAACTAAATGAAAATTAAAACAAAAGATATTAGTATTAATGAAATGTGCTTAAAGTAGTGATAAGAGAAAAACATGTAATACTGTATTCTTATTTTAAGAGAGAGGAAAGACTTCAAATCAATAATCTATCAAGAAACTAGAAAAAGAAGAACAGCAATAACTAAACCTTAAGCAAGTGGAAGAAAAGAAATAAAAAAGATAAGAGAAAATACCAATGAAAATCAAAACAGGGCAACAATAAAGAATATCAATGAAATGAAAAGATGATTCTTCAAAAATAATCAAAAACAAAAACAGTTATGTTAAGCTTCTAGAAAGACTAATAAAGCTGAAAATAGTGAAGATGTAAATCATATATACTAACAATGAAACAAGTGATTTTAGTCCAGATCCTAAAGACAACAAGCAAATACTAAAAACTACACTCATAAATTTGACAACTGATTAAAACAAATACATTTATCAGACTACAAATTATCAAAACTCAACCAAAATGAAATAAATAAACTACATTGTCCTGCAACCATTACATCAATAGAATTCATAATTTACAACCTCCTGAGAAATAAATCTCCAGGCCTCGATAATTTCACTGGCATATTCTATAATCATGTAAAGAATAATTTTATACAACCTCTTCTAGAAAATAGAAGAGAAGGAGATAATCTTCAACTTTTTTATGATGCTTGATACCGAAAGACAAAAAAAAGTAAAGAAATAAAAGGAAGAACAAAAACTACATCTACATATCTCTCATGAACTTAATGAAACATTCTTAAGTTGAATTCAGCAATGCATTAAATATTTATACACCGTGGACAAGAGAGATTTGTTCCAGGTATGCAAGGCTTGTTTAGTATTCAAAATCAATCAGTATAATCACCACATCTTCAGGTTAGTGAAAAAAAGTCATACGGTCATACCAATTGAAACAGAAAAGTCATTTGAAAAATTCTAACACTTGTTCATGAAAAGTCTCAGAAAACTAAGAGGAGTTCCTCAATTTGATAAAACGCATCTACAAAAATCTTACAGCTAACATCATACTTAATGGTGAAAGATTGAATGTTTTTGTCTGAGACTGGGAACAAGGCAAAAACGCTTGCTTACTACTCTTATTCAACAGAGTACTAGAAGTTGTAGCCAGAGCAATGAAAAAAGAAAAATAAATTTAAAAATACATATTGGAGAGGAAGATATATAATCATTATGATTTTTGGATGGCATAAATGTCTACATAGAAAAATTCTAAAGAATCTATAAAAAATAAAACCTTAGAACTAGTGAGTTCAACAGGATAAACGGATACAAAATCAAAACAGAAAAATAATCATTTTCTAGGAACCGACATGAATATGTGGCAGCTGGAATCCAAACCACAATATCATTTATAACGTGCCCAAGAAAATGATGTACTTAGGTATAGGTTAAACAAAACTTATACAGGATCTCTATGATGAAAATTACAAAATGTTGATGAAGGACAGCAAAGAAAACTTAGATAAATCCATCACCCTGTGGAAATTGGGGCTGGAGGAACCAGCATGTGAAACTAATAACACTGACTTCTGCTATTGCTGTGATGGCTAAACCACCCACTATGTCTCACCCAGAAACCTCATGCCTTCCACCACTATTCACAAAAGTGTGACAGGGCTGGGCGCCTGGATGGCTCAGTCGATTGTCTCTTGGTTTTGACTCAGGTCATGATCTCAGGGTCCTGAGATCCAGCCCCCTGTCAGGCTCCATGCTCAGTGGGGAGTCTGCTTGAGATTCTCTCTCTGTCCCTCTGCCCCTCTCCCCACTCATGCTCTTCCTCTCTTCTCTAAAATAAATAAATATAATCTTTGGGGAAAAAAAAAGAAAGTGTGACAAGATAACTTGTTGGCTTATAAATAGGATAAAATCTCAGACTTTTCACAATTCTTGATATCTTTCTATCTCCTCTCTCTCCCCTAGGATGCCTGTACTTGGAAGTAAACACCATAATGTGAGGAAGCTCAGGCCACAAAGACAAGGCATGTGTGAGTGTTCCAGGCAATAGCCCAGTAATATCCCTAATGACAGCCAACATTAATAATGACATGTGAATGAATGAAAATTCAGATGATTCCAAACTATAGGCTTTGAGTCTTCCTTCTGAGGCTTAAAAAACATGGAGTAGAGACAAGCTCTTTGTACTATGCCATGCCTGAATTTCTAACCCACAGAAAACATGAGATTAGTGACTTTAAGTGACAATGTTTTAAACCACTAAGTGATATTGCATAACAATAGTAACTAGAACATTCATTTTTAAAAAACACACAAAAATACTTCTTAAAAAATATTTATTGATCTCTTTCATGTGCACGTTGTTTTAGAAGGAAAACATTTCTCAAAAAAATTTAGTTTTATTCTTGGCCTTGACATTTACTAATTCTTTACATTTTAGTAAGTCATTTATCATATACGTATTTCTTTCCTTTACAGCAGGACAAGATATAAAGAGTTCCTCTTGTTACCTGTGGTGATATTGAATTAGAATTATTTATCTTTTAACAAATAATTATAAGTCTATTTTATGGAACAGATCATGATCCAGGTTATGTGTTAGATTACACTTGCCTTTACCAAATTCTTTCTCTCTCTCTCTCAATGTTTAAGAGAAACATGAACCTAAGTGGAATTCAACGTTATATTATTCACTGGATCCATAGCATATTGGTTGAAAAGGTAATATTTAATTATTTGTTTTCTAACAATACATTTAAAATCCATTCAACAAATACTTATTGTATGCTTACTTACCTACTGTGTGCCAGACACTGTGTTAGGCATTTGATAAATGGTCCATCACCATTAGGCTAAAATTTATAGCTGTGTCATGCTAGAAACTTCCATGCTGAGGGGTGCCTGGGTGGCTCAGAGAGTTAAGCATCTGACTCTTGGTTTTGGTTCAGGTCATGATCTCTCAGGCATGAGATCAAGCCCTGCCTCAGGCTCTGCACTCAGCACGGAATCTGCTTCCGATGCTCTTTCCCTCTCCCTCTGCTTCTCCCTCAACCCCATTTGCGCTCTCTCTCAAATAAATAAATAAATAAGATCTTAAAAAAAAAAAAAACTTCCATGCTGAAATGATGCCTCAAATTAACTGTAGCCAATTAAACCAAGAAAAAGTTCCTGTTTGCAAAATATTTTTGAAATTTTAAATATTGAAAAATTTAATCTATTTGATTCTGGAAGCACATACTAACTATTCATATTGAAAGGATTTTATTACCCTAAGATATTGTAACATGATTTCAATATTCCATAGAGTGTGAAATATATATATATATACATATTATATATAAATATATATACAAAATCTCTAAAGATTTCTCTCTCTCTCTCTCTCTCTCTCTCTCTATATATATATATATATATAAAATCTCTAGTCAGAAACACAAAACAAATTGAGTATTAGGGGGATCTCCAGCCCAAGATAAATAATAATATTGGCAAATTGAGCATTGCCTCAAGGAGGAACATTGCCTGAAGGAGAGTATCCAAATTAATTTTGACTAGAGGCTTTTTCCATTTTTGTGCTGCTGAGTTGCTGATATGAAATATGTATTTATTGTATGAAGCGTACCTACGGCAGTTAAATTCAGATAGTGTTATCTATAACAATTTGTATTGGCTTCCTCCCAAGGCTTTTGATTTGCCATGTATGAAAATAAATGAGAACCATATGAAAGTCAATAAGTTCTCGATAGTACATGACATTCTGTGTTCTCTCATCCTTGATTTTTAACAAACATTCCAAGGTTTTGGCTTCCAACATTGAGGGTGATAGGCTTCAAAAATGTAAGGGCTTTTTTCTTGGCTGCAGATAAGAATCCCAAACTTAACACACTTCCATAAATCATTGGTGTGGAAATCTGTCAGAAAATAGCACAACAGTACTACTTACTCCTTGTGGTATTTGGTGTTTCCAAATTAGATTATTTGTTGAATGGTCAAGGGAGTATGCTTGCTTGAAGGGTTCACCATATGTCAGACAAATCTCATGCTCTTGAAATGGAGTTCACAGAAATGAAATCAAGGGTTACTGTCTGTTCCTTCCTCTGCCATGGTAGTAACTGCAAAAATGCCTCTCTACTAGCAGAGTTAGTGAGTAACATCACGTACGTTGGAAAGTGGCAACATGGAGACTACCCACGACCTTAAATCAGAATGCATTTTATAGTTGTTCTTCAGATTTTATTCTCATTAGTAATATAATTCTGACAGGTAATGGAGTGTGGTCATTCAGAGCATGGGTCTTGGAGTGGGTTTTGACTTCAGTTCTTCCACTTGCTAGCTACATGACGTGATGTGATTATTAATCACTTTAAGCCTCAAACTATAAAGTGGATAATAACATACCTCATTTCATAGGTCTGTTGGGAAAATTAAATGAAATAATGTATATCAAGTGTTTGGCACATAGTAAATGCTCAGTTGGTATTAGTTATTATTATTTGGAACAGGTAAATATAATGCATACGTGTATATATACATATATGTAATAGAAATTATCCAGCAGTTTTTTGATTTTTATTTGCTGTTATTATTACTCCTGTCTCTTTTACTGTTTCTAATTTAACTGGAAGATTACCTTTCTTCAAAGAAGGAAGATGATAGCCCACCTAGCTGGAAAATGTGACTTAATTATGACTATTCTCCATCAGCTTGTAACTGGGTTTTCCCAAAGAATTTTTGGGTGAGGACTTCTGTAAACCTCCAAAATCTTTATTTTATGGCGTATTTAATTCTACCACTTATTTTCCCAAATTGTATCTAGGTCCCCTGGGTCTACAGAATATGTATCCCAGATGCCCCGTAAGCAGGGTGGTTTTTAGTAGGCATGTTGACGTTATTTGTACATAGTAAGAGAGTAGAAAGAATCAGAAAAGCTTTGGCATTTACCTTGTTAAATTTTTATAGCTAAGCTCTGGTTCAAGGGTCTACTTAAACAACTTAACTGCACTAAGAAAAATGAGAGCATTGAGACCAGTGAAAGGAGTTCACAAAATTCTATGAAAATGAACCAGTTTTAGCAGATATCAGTACATTCAGTGATCCAAGATACACAACTAGAATATTAACTAGTTTTATTGACCTGAAGGAAATTTACACTTTTTTTCCATAAAGACAAAAAAAAAAAAATCAGGGACATTGTCCTTTATTATATTGCCAAAAATTGTTTTAATACATTAAGTCACCTCAGATAATTTTGAATGCTTATTATATATCAGACATTGCAATGGGTCAGGGAGCACAGTGGTTTACAAGGCACAGTTTCTGGTAAGGTGCCCTCAGCCACAAGAAGGGATGGGACCTAAAGAAGAGGCAAGTTCAATATAAGTTGATGTGTTATGCAGGATCAATCCCAGGATTCCTTTGCTACACACAAAAAAAGAAAACTCAGTACAGTTCTGGGGAGATAAGGAGAGGAAAGTAAATAAAAAGTTGGCTAGGTGATTCTAAACAAAGGAACAAAAGTTCAAGAGCTCTGATGCATAAAAAAGAAAAAAAGTGGGAATATTCAGTGCAGTTTTGTATCATGTGAAGAGGTAGTGGACAGACATGAGTATTTGAGAATTTGAAGAAAAGTAGGCTTTTATTCAAGGCAGATCTTATGTACCAATATTAGGTAGTATTCTATATTCCAGAAATGGTAAGTTGGCAGCTGTGAGCTAAGTTCAGCCCTTGGATGTGTCTTCATTATTAGATAGGTTGCCATATTTATAGTATGTAAAATTTCTCACAAAAACTCAGATTAGGAATTCTTTTAGGGGCTGCCGAATGGCTCAGTTGGTTAAGTGTCTCACTCTTCATTTCAGCTCAGGTCATGATCTTGTCATGGGATCCAGCACCTCGGGCTGCTTGCTCATTGGGGAGTCTGCTTGAGATTCTCTCCTTCTTCCTCTGTCCCTCCCCCCACCTCTCTCTCTCTCAAATAAATACATCTTAAAAAAAATTAAATCTTACAAAAAAAAGGGATTCTTTTAAGAGATCAGGAATTCACATTGGATCCGTGTTGCCTTGTCCCTGAGAAATTGCTTTTGGAAGTCACCACCCTCTCCACTTACTTCACTTATTAATATCAACTGCCAGGCCCCTGAGGCATTTGTATGTGCAAGAGGAACTACATAATTAAATTTGCTCTAATGTACTGGTCTGACTGATATTGGAGGTATCAGTCCCAGAGGCGGGTGCACTACTTAGGAGATTTCTTTGGTAATCAAAACAAATAAGGAGGGACCCACAGAGGTTGTGGTGGGAGGTAGAGGAAAGAATAGAAGTTACCCTTCCTAAAATGGCATAGTGGCTTAGGTGATCCAAAATGAGATAAAGGGAAGGGGGAAGGGTGACATTTTATTTTCAGGTTAATCAACTTGAGTGTGATTTTCTCAGTTTGGGATCTTCAAGAAACAGACACCAGGAGGGAAGTAGACTTGCCTGCCAGTGAAGGATCCAGGCAGGGAGCAAGAGAAGGCATAGAGAGCGTTCAGATTGAAGTTCCTGTCTGAGGCTTATGGAAGGAGAGAGCAGATGAGTGGGTTGGTAGGGAGCTAAGACTGCAGTGCAGCTTGGAAAGCCTCAGACAGGCAGGTGGGATGAGGCAAGCTTAAGATGTACAATGGTGAAATGTACAATCTGACCTGTTTTGTGACATCTCCCTATCGACTTTATCTCTATGGAATTCTTGATAACTTACCTTGCCTTATATTATTAGACATATGAAAGACAGATGAAAGGAGGCTGTCACCAGAGAAGCAATGGCCTTGCTCTAGGACTCCTGCCATGCTCCCCGGCCTGGAGTTGTGCAGGGGTTTCTGAAAGTACATCAGCTCGAGGTTCTCAGCTAATCGCTCTCCTTCTAATAAGTTCTCTCTTGTAAGAAGATCTGAAGAGTGAAGGCCCAGAGCGGACTCAGGGGCCACTAACAGAAGGATCAGGTTTAAGTAAAGAGAAAAGAGTTAAAAATGGTTGTCTATAGGGAAGATGAAATGGGTGAAGTTAGCAAGAAACTGATGTTTCCTTAATAGCTCTTTAGAACACTCTGCTTCTTACGTATTATATATGTAAGTAAAAAGGACTTAGGGCAGAAACTGCTCAATAGATTCTCCAATCTCTTTACTTTTCTATTTAAGCACACCACTTCCTCTACATTCTTTTGCAGTTAAATACAGCAATATGAGCTCTAGCCAACGGAAGGAGAGAAGCGATGGGTGCCTCTCACAGGCAAGGCTCATAAAATCCACCACAGACAAGTCTCCCTTCCATTTTACTGGCTGGAATCAAAAGATTCCAAGGACTTAGACTCCACAAGTGGAAGAGAGTGTGGGATCCGAATCACTGCTAGTAAAGGCCACCTGACAAACAGCTACTCTGGGTAATTCTATATTTAACATTTTGTTGTGTTGCTACTTTAAGTTGATGAGATTCGGAGACTTAACCATTAACTAGCAGCTAGCATTAACTTAAGAAAATTAGTTCAAGATAAAGTTATATGAATGTATACCATCAATAAAGATGTATAGATCTTTGTATCCTCTCAGAGACACTTTTACCTTTGAATTATTTTTTTCTAAAGCTTCAGACTCACATCTTCAATACCTATTAACTTATTAAGGTTTGGCGAACACCATAAATTTGGCAAATTTATAATTTTAAAATAACTTTTCCTTATTCCTTACTTCTAATGGTGCCATCATTTCCACAGATCATCAGGGCCTACATATTATGGTTCACGTTGATTCCTACCTTTTGAGTAATTGTTTTATCACATTGATAAGTTCTGCTAAATCTCCGTCTTTGTATGCATTCCATGATTCATATTCTTTTGCCACCGTTCTAGAGTAAAGGCACAGCTTTGTGCCTATGGCACCCAAGTAGATTTCTACCATCGAATAGTCTATGACAGCCTGGCCCCAAACCATTTTTTCAAATTGCTACTGTCACTCTCCCCAGAACATTCTTTGGATTACAGCAGCAATTATATTATAGAAATAACATTAAATAAGAAGGTTCCAGCTTGAAAAATATCTGTCTACTTCCTAGAATTACTTTGGGAAGCTGACGTGGACATTCTGAGCCTTGATTCCGTCATATATTAAAAGTGAGTAATCTGTATTCACAGGATTGTTGAAAAGATTGAATGAGTTGGTTTGTAAATAAACGGTAATAACAAAACACCTATTTCATAATAGTGCTTGGTGCATGTTTATTGAATGAATAAATATATTCTTCTTTACTTCTTCCCCTCCAGTCAATGTGATCAAATGCTATTTCTCCTTCAAGGTAAGCTTAAATCTGACCTGTTTTGTGACATCTCCCTATCGACTTTATCTCTATGGAATTCTTGATAACTTACCTTGCCTTATATTATTAGTTAGCTTTTTTTGGTTTTCATGTATAATCAGCTTCTTTAAATAGACTACAAATGACGATGGACCTACTTTATAAGAAGTATCAGGTGTTACTTAGATGCTATTTGCAGTTGTGGTTGTTTCCTTTTCATTTTTGTTTTATTGGCCTGTCCAAAATTCTTTCCCTCTTTTTTCATAAATGAAATTCTGATTTTCTTTTGGACATAAACCACTCTGATACCTCTAATCCTGTAGATCATCAATTCCACTTGACCCCACCCACTGTCTCCAAGGGCAAGCACATGACTAAGTACTTGCCAATCTCAGTATTCACTTTCCTTCTCAAAATGATTCACAAAGGGCCCGTGAGCCAAGCAAAGCATGAAGGCAACCATTATCCCACAAGAATGACAATGTAGAATTAAATTAACTAGAGCAATATTTTAAAAGATAGTTTGCAAACTAACTCAGTTGGGAGAAAAATAGGGTCAAGTGAGGAAGACAAAGAATAAAAGACTTACTCCTGGATCTTACTGGATCTCTCAGCTAGGAAATTTAGCTCCAGGCTTTTAAGCCACATGGGCTCAAAATTCTCTTTTTCCTTAAGCTAATTTGCTTTTTGTCACTTATAATCAAAAGATATTTGCTTAATAAAGCTGTGCTTTTTAACAATGAAGATAATATTTACTACTTATTTTTTCTAGCTTATTGATAATGAGATTTAGACAAAAAAGTGGATTATATAACATGAACCCTCCTCACTAATAGAGAAAAAAGAAACAGAAGCACATTCTTTGTGGCTTATATAAATTTCATTATTTTGCTGTTTAAATAAGCACATGTCTTATAATATTTAAAAAAGCTTCAAAGACCACTTCTGTATTCCAATCTGTAAAAAATATTTTCATTATGTTTATTATAAAAATATAAATGTTTCCACTACAAATCATTTTACATTAGTAAGAGGCCATCTACATTGTACAATATAAACTAAATGAGTAATTTTTGAAAATACAAGTTTAAAGTAAATACATATTGCCAATCATATCACATTTATACATGGCTTAATTGATACTTAGCATAAACTGGGCAAGTTACCAGAAATAAATAATATATGTAAATCAAATTTAAGATACAAAACAGATAATATGGTACATAACATTGTGAAGAAGTGTGGTTTCATGTTTATTGAAAGTCAATGCAGGTCCTGTACAAAGAGATGGCCATCAGCATTCTAGTACCTCTACTCCACAGTTAAGAATCGTACACTGTTATGTTTACATATGTACAGGGTAAAAAGCATGTAAAGTAAATTTATAAGGGTCAGATAGAAAAATAGTGGAAAAAATGAAGAGCAATATACTGTGTATATAATCTCTACTTTCAAATGGAAACCACAGCCAAAAGAAGTGAAATAGATCTAGCAATTCTCAACTTCTATTAATTTATAAAATGCACAGATTTTGAGTATGCTCAGAATAGTACCTAAGAAAGTAAATGCCAGTATGGGAAAAAATGAGATTGAAGCCGGGTTTAGGGCTCAATGAACATTCCACAACACAAACAAAATGTCTGATTAAAAAAAAAAAAGTCTTTTAACGGCTTCTAGCAGGCATAAGTAAAATTTGTAATTAATTTCATAATTGCATATATCTTTTTAAAAATTCATGCTCTTATATATCCAATACAGAATTCTAGTAGGATGATTTGACTATAAGGAATATTGCAGAAATCTAAGAAATAATCCCATACATGAAGGAACACAACCTAAGCCTTATTACACTAAATTTACAACAGATTAGCACTTGTGAAGTTTGATCTGTGACTGTAAGCTGTAGAGTGTCCCATTTTGCATAAGAACATAAGGGTTGCAGCTTTGATTTATTCTTTCAATTCTTGTGACATATGCATTTCTTATTTCCTATTCCCATAACATGATCCTATCAGCGTTAGAAAGAATATAAATAGAACTAAAATGTTGCTTCACAATAGATTAGTGGCTAAATCTCCATCAGGTATATCTTTTCAAACATTACTGAGTACACTCATATTAGGTCCTATGGAACAGTAAATCTAAGTTCCTGCAATGGGAGATCTCTCCATTGTCTACAGATTTTGAGTCATTTGCTAGATAACCAGCTCGTTTGAAAATCAGATGCTCAACAAATGCAGAGAAGTTCATAGCTTCTAAGTTATACACCAAAATTACAACAGGTGTATTTCAGTGGAAGACTCTTAAAGATAATAATACCTGCTATTGATGATCAAAATGTTTAATTAAATTAACCAAACCTCAATGATGCAGATGAGTAGTTTAGTTTTCATTATTCCCTATAAACAGCTCAACAACTTTAAGCAAAGATATTAAGTGACATTTCAAAGCCAGTCAGCAAGTGATTTTTTGACTCATTCATTGGCCTCTAGGCTTTATTGCCAATTAATGCAGCAATCTAAATAGGATTCCAATTTTTTCCAGTATAGCTATTCTCTACCTAGGAGCTCTAATGTAGCTCCTTTACTAATGGAGGGAGGTGATGGTCTCCTAAGCACCAGAGCAAGGCAGGTATGTCATTGAGAATCCATTACATACAAACCAGTATATTACACTAAATTAGGAGCATACCATTTGTAATAAATGGAGAGACAAAAATGGATGGGATAATTCAAACTGAGATTTGAGTAGTGTATGAACAGGGAAGGGGTTCGGTTTCTTTCTTTTTATATATGGATATAGGTACAGAAAAGTTGTTGGTTCAGAAATTCTGAAAAGAAACCCATCATTCCCCATGTCTAGTTTACCATGTTTTTTAACTGCTGACAATTTGAAAGAACATTTGGCACTTGGCTGTAACAAATCCTAATTAAATCATCAAGGCATAAATAGAAAATAATAAAAAAGAATTCAAAAGAAAATAAATATGTACTTTTCTTCAAAATTAAGACATTTTTACACGGTAATACTTAAGAAGCTAACAATTAAAAATGTATAGTACTTAAAACAACTACAGACTTCACTTCTAAATGCTTTTAACAGATAAAAGAGAAAAATACAATGGAAAAGGTAGTATATATGGCCAGATAGTTTGAGGTATAAATTCCTCTATTTTGCTTGCTTTTAAAGAAACAAAATACCTGTTACAGATTTCTTCTGTGTATAAAAATATCACAAGTCTTTTCTTTTGTGGCTATTAGTAAACAGAGCCACCATGTTCATTTTGTTATTACACTTGTTCTGCTTTTATGATAATCAGTTTATGATCAATGGCTCTAGGCTAGTTCTTCATCATTCCACGCTGAAGAATTTTAGTTTAACCCATCCACTAATATAAAAAAGCAATTACAAAACAAAATAACCCCCCCCTCCCATCCACTAAATGATAGGGGAAAATAAAGAGTCTTTCAATTCCATGTTAAGGCATTTGTATTCATATCTGAGTGTCTTATTGGGCTTGGACTTGCCACCAGCATCTCCAGAGTTATCGCCTGTCTATAGAATGATGCTACATCTTCCACAGCCACCGTTTCCTTCCAGAAATAACACTTTACACTGGAACTGGACCATTTTTTGATTGTGTTTCTAGAGCCTTAATGCTACTGATGATTTTCTTCTGTGGACCAACCACAGTGACACCAACCTTTTTCATGTCGCTGTGAAAAAAGAAGAAAATGTCTGATGAGAATCCTGGTTTCCTGGAGAGTATGTAAACAGAAGATTTTCGATCAGCAAAGCTTGCACAATCATATATCCCAGCGCTTTGAACTTAATTTTCTGATTTTTGCATCATCCATGTACTATATCCTGATCATTCCACCTCTATCGTTATGGAAGAATAGATGGTTTAGTGGGTTGACTAGCATCCCCTCGAAATTTCTGTCCATCTGGAACCTCACCATGTGAACTTACTTGGAAATGGAGTCTGTGCAGATATAATCAAGACAAGGATCAAGATGAGATCATACTAGATTAGGGTGGGCTCTAAATCCAATGAAACTATATTTAGACACAATGTGACACAGACAAGAAAGCCATGTAGAGATGGAGGCAGACATTGGAGTTATGTTGCCACAAGCCAAGGAATGCTAGAATGTACCAGAAGCCAGAAGAGGCAAAGAACGATTCCCCTGCCCCAGAGATTTTGGATCAATATGGCCCTGTGAATGCCCTGATTTCCAACTTCTGACCTCCAGAAATGTGAGAAAATAAATTTCTGTGGTTTAAGACAATAAGTTTGTGGTAATTTATTATGGCTGCCCTAGGAAACGAATACAGATGATCAGAAATTCTTTGCAGGGCATTAACCTATTTCCTTATATTTGAGCCAGCTTGGGGACCACTTTCACTGCAAGAGTATGCTAGAAGTGACCCAGTATCAATTTCCATATTCAGGTCTTGAGAAACTACAATATTCCGTTTGTCTCTTGAGACACCCTCACTGGGCCCTGAGCTGCCATGTAAGTCTGACTACCTCGAGACTACAACACTGGAAAGGCCACGTGTGAGCATTTAGTCTACACTGTCAGCTCTGCAGCCGTCTGCACCAGGGCAGACATAAATGAAACCATCTCAAGCCCTCCAGACTAGACCAGATTCATGTCAGATGAATGCTTCAGTCAACACCAACGTTAGGGCAGAAGAATCACCCACCTGAGCTCTGCCCAAATCCATAACCCATGACATTGTTATATACAATAAAATTGTGGTTTTGAGGTAGTTTGTTATTGTATTATTGTGTTATTGTGGTTTTGAGGTAGTTTGTTCTTAGATAACTGGAACAATTTCTTTAAAGTATAAATTCCTTTCCAAGTAGAAGCAGTGACTAGGATCTATTCCCATTTATCAAAAATATTTAACTTAAAATAGTTTAAACTTAGAAACCAGGCATAAAAATAAAGATTTTAAGAACAAAAGGAATTTCATTTGGGGGTGCAGAGAAACTTAGCTAAGCATGTGCAAATCATTAATTAAATAACCTTGATTCAAGGAATTTGTTCACATATTCACCTCTTTCAGGTCTTGACTCAAACATAGCCCTCTCGGAACACCTTCCCTGACCTCCTATTTAATATTGTGAAACCTCTTGCATTCATACCTGCATTTCCTATTTTCTTTTCTTGTTTCATTTTCTTCCAAAGCATTTATCACCATGCAGCATATTGCCTTTCTTTCTGATTTATTTTCTTTATTCTTTATCTTGTCCCACAAGAAGGTAAATTCCATGTGAACAGGGATTCTTGTTGGTTTTGTACTCTGCTTATCAACCACACCCTGAACAATGGCTATCATTTAGTAGGGGCTCAATATCTACTTAATAAAGAATGAACCAATAGTCTAAAATATGTTTACCTGGGGAAGGTGACAGAGGAGTAAAGTATCACTTAGCAAGGAGTGCCAGGCTAATTGAGAATGGCCAGAAGGAAAAGTATGCATGCAAATACGTACACACACACACACACACACACACAGAAACACACAGAAGGGGCTCGTTCACATTGATCATAAAGAAAAGAAGGAAAATTGTGAGTTTTCAATTACACAGAAATGGACCAATTGATTTATTAAGAAATGGGTTCCCAAGCAACAAACGTGTGCAAGCAGACCCTGGGTAACCATTTTAGAAGCAATCTACATGATATTTATGCATCTGCTACAGAAAATTAACCAAGACTGGGTTGCATTCCTATCACCTAGGCTGGGAATGAAATCCTGATGACCTGCTGGTTACCTTCCTACTACCATTCAAGGGGCTTATAAATTCTCAATGTACAACTTGTATCTTGCCTGAGGCCTCTCTGATTTTACTCCAGCAGCCTTGCTTCACCAGGAAGACTAGTGGGGAGATATGGTGACACCAGGCTTGCCACTCTGTGTAACTGTGGATAATGAAACTCTCACTTGGAGTAACAGAGGCTGTTTATGAGAATATGTGAGAATATGTGTTGTACAAGATTTTGCTTCTTTATATAAATAGATAGATAGATAGATTATATCTTATATATATATAGATTTTGTTTCTGTATATACACACACACACACACACACACACACCATGGATCTATCTTTTAAATGAACAACAAACATTTTCTTATCCCTTATCCCTAAACTATAGGAATTTAGAGACCGAAAACAGGGCAAATATAAATATATTTGTACAAATCAATAGATCCCTAATCTTTTTGTATTTCTTCTCTCATCTTTCTTCCAATTCTATATTATACTTTTTATGACTTGCCAATTTTTTTCTCTGTCTTCCTTTTAACCTTCTTAAAAAATCGGGACTCCTGGGTGGTTCAGTCAGTTAAGGGTCTCCCTTCAGCTCGGGGCATGATCCTGGGGTCCCGGGATCGAGTCCCACATCTGGCTCCCTGTTCAGTGGGGAGTCTGCTTCTCCGTTTGCCTGCCACTCCTCATGATTGTGCTCTATCTCTCTCTGACAAATAAGTTAAAAACATCTTTAAAAAAACTTTAAAAACCAAAATGATAATCATGGAAAGCAGGAAAAAAATGTTTCAAGTTAATATAATAAATTCCAAGCTCTTTGAGAAATGTAAGCATAGTAAGAGAGTAATATATGCTATGATGTTTGGTCCTGATCCTCTCTATGGAACCAAAGCACCTATACCCCAGGGACTAGAAAAAATAAGATGATGAGAGTTCACAGATCAGTTTGGAACAAGGCTGAAGGGCCAGCCCAGCTCCAGGACTCTTGTTCCTATAGGAAGGGACAAGTCTTCTCCTTCAGCCCAGTGTCCCCCTCATCACTTTTTCCCCCCCATCACTTTTTTTTGATAGATGTATATCCCAAAAGCACTCCTCAAGAAATCTTGTGCATAAAACTATTTCAGATTCTGTGCCTGGAACCCAACATAAGCAAATAGATACATAATTTCATATATATTCAATGCAAAGGATTCTACGAGAGAAGATAAAGTAATTATCTCTTTAGATTATACCTTAGCATGGATTTTTACGTCCCCTCTATCCTCCCTACCCCTGTCAAAATGTCTCCTACCCCCAGCCTGCCAAGTCCAAAGTAGTTGTATGTTTACAACTCCAGCTCCTGCAGTCTAAATAACATTCCCACGTGCTTATCTCATTTTGACTACCCTATTCGGAAGAGCAGTGGAAAAGTTCGAGTCTAAAGAGCAGCTGAAGATGGAGACCAGAGGTTAATAAGCTATCTGGATGGCACTTCAAAGGCAAAGGATAGGTGATGACACTGTGAGAATGGCATCCAAGGGTGCAGGAGAATGACCGGTAGCAATTAATCCGCCTAATATTCATTCCACACACTCAATTCTCTCTCCAGTTTCTATAAGCACTCTCTCCCTTTCTTGTTCTCTCTTCCCCTTTCACATTAACCTCCCTAAATCCATTGTAGGCTATGAAATAATATTTTAAAACATGCGTTATTTTGACTGAACAACGCTGTATATTTTCTGGATTTCATTTGAAAATTAGATGATTAACTTGCGTGTCAATGAAGTCCCTACACTAACTGAAACAGATAATTATTTATTTGAATATTAAGCTCTACTGATCTTTTTCTGTAACTTTAAAGTCCGGATAGAAGAAAAAAAGAAATTCAATATGCTTTTTTGGCATTCTGTTCTCTTTCAAAAGAGTTATTTGGTCAAGAAAATCATTTCCAAATTGAGTCTGGATGGCACGAAGGAATCACATTTAAACAAAAAAGCCCAAGACTGCAAAAGGTAGGATGAAATACCAAATTAAATATTTTATAATATTTGAGGTAAAAATGTTGCCTCATTCGATTTCCCCAAATTGTGTATTATGTATTTCTTTATAAATTCTCATTTTTGTTATATAAACTAGGAGCATGAAGGACAACACACCGCAGAGATACACAAGGCAAACAATTATTTTCAAGGAGTTTTAGGTCGATAGATGTTAATTCTATGCTGTCCCTGCACTGGAGGAGAAAGGACAGGAGGAAAAACATTGTGGGGATTGAAGTACAGAGAGATGTGGAACCATCTGGCTTAGTGTGAAGGACAAATCTGAAAGAGTGGAGTCTCCCAGGAAAAGTCAGCTTTCAACTTCCCTGTACATTCATGGGTCGTTCAAATAATAATAATTAAGTGCAAATATTTTCACCAGCCAAAGAGAGCTCACCGTCCAACAATGGACTGTGGAGACAAATGTGCCCCAAACTTGGAAGTAGAACAAATGCCCCCACTTCATCGTTTTAAGCAAATAGCTTTCTTACCACATTCACAGCTCCTAACATCTGACTCTATTTAAACTGTGAGCTAGCAGTTAATCATATTAACAGTGTTCTGCTAATCCACTTCAGTATGCTTTTTCATTATCTCAAAGCTCTGAGTGTTGATATTTGATGGAGAATAAACATTTGTATACCTTTGCCTTTGGAAATCTGGCAATGGTGCAGAAATGTCCAACTTTTGTGTTTGTTCTTTGCTATGCTTCTGTGCTATGAAGCAGGTGACTTGTAGAGCATAACCCTAATTGTTTACATTACTAAAATAAGAATTTATAAAAATATCGAAAAACATTAATATATCCTGAGGCTCTGTCTGATCAAAATAACTACCACAGAAACTCAAATAGTATTGTTGATTGGGTCAGAAGTCTATTCAATAAACATTACATTCCACTTCATACAGAAATGGCAACATGTGTCAAATAGACTGGAGTGGGTTTATTTTCTAAGAGGACATTCTCCTTTTCAGTAGAAGCATACCCTTCCTAAAGATCTTTTTGTGAACTTTTGTGTTTCCGATTGGAATGCTATGTCGTAACTGGTAAACTTTACCTATTTGTTAGGCACTTGTATCTCTATTAATTACACTGTAAATTACACTCTATTAATTACACTCCTTTTTGATATCTAATTTGTGGATCTCCACGGTGACTTTGTTTAAATGACCAACGGGGTGACCATGAAAGTCTTTAAATATTCAACATTTAAATATTAAGATATTGGATGGAGAGGATAAGACTAAAGGAACTTGTGCAGGGAAATGCAAAAAAAAAAAAAAAGTCACTGTGCAAAAAAAAGAAAAACAACGCAGTTACATTAGGAAGTGAATTAAATTGGCTTTCATTCACAGAGAGATGGAGAATATGGCTTCTGGCTCTTCATTTTCCAGTTCCCAATTACGATACCCTGTGAGTGAGGACGAATTTTATTGAATATATACTGGATTCACTCGATTCCTTATAAACCCCCTTTTCCTTAAGCCCATGTGATCGCATCAAAGAATTCCTATTAGGAAAATCCCTGTCTAAGAAACACAGCATGTTATACTTGATATTTGACTTTTACACATGGAACCATAAATTAATACTAATTAATGCATACTAATTATGCATATCTTATCTTTCCAATCTGACTATAAGCTTTTTAAGGAAAACAATAATATTATGTCTTAAACATATTTATAACTTCATTTTCTAACATGATACCCTTCACAGGGTAGACACTCAATAATAGATGATGATATACAATTATTTAGTAGATGTGAAAACTACTTTTAGACTTTAGTGTGTTTCCCTGTATGCCAGCTTATCCACTTACTTCTTAAGTTTTCCACTTCCATGGAGATTAGGCTTTGTTATAAATTACAGAAAAGCACAAATGCAGGAATGCTCTAATCATCATGTTATGATTTCTTACGTCTTAAATTAAGAACTTGGGTCATTGGGGCTGGGAATGGGTATGTATCTGTTGGTCTATCTGAGAAAGGTCATATTCAACAAAGATACCTATTGCGGGGAGCTATGGTGAGGGAGGAAAGACACATCAACACACATAAATCTAGAAGGTGTCATTGACAAAGAGGCCCAGGACTGAGCTTAGTGGTTACAGAAGACAGTAAGAACCTCAGAGGTTCAGCTAAAATGTATAACTCATTAATCCAAAACATGTATGTCCACTAGAAATTACAGAATCATTCAGTCTTAAAAACTTTCTCTTACTCTGTGGAAATCTTGGCTATGGTGTCACAAGAACTGTACTCCACGCCTGTGAAGATTTCCTTGCACTGTGCTGTCCGGACACCATTAAGCCAGTCACCTGTTGTGCGGAAGGTAGTGATGTCGATGTTGCTTTGGTCCAGAAGAAGGTTTGATGGCCTGCGAGAAAAGAAAACACCAAAGGAAGAGAGATCAGGAGTCAGCAGAGTTGCTGCGTGTCAAAATTTGACACCAACATCAGCAGGAACTTCCAGACTTCATGTGGTGTTCCTGTTTATTTGTGGAATTTATCTGCCATGAAGGCTTCATCTATTCAAGCTGGCAGCTTGCAAGAATACTGTGTAATCATCTTGTCTCAGTGCGTCCCTTCTCCGCTCACGACCGCTTTGTAAATCATTGAAACTTTGCCAGTGGAATGCATAAATAGATCCACACATACTTCTATAATTTAATTTCTTTAACTATTAGCAAAGAGGGTGGTAATTCAGGATATAGTTATAGTAGACATGACATACTGAATACTTAGATGTCTGGAAGTTCATTTTAGACATTGTACAGGTTGCTGTCTAAAGGACAGTTGAATAACCTAGATTGTAATTACAGCAGGACATAAAGTCAGAACAGATGTAAATAATGTCACATATGTCATTAAAAATAAAAATCACAAAAGGAATAGAAAAAAATAGATGAGTAACAATAAATGAAATTCTCACATATATGACAACATCAAATAGAGTTCATGATATAGAAAGATGAAAGAGAGAGAGATAAATAGATAATAGATATAATGACTATGGTTTATAATGCACAATACAATCGTCATTAAGGGAAACTTCTAGAATTGTTTTATATAATTACAGGTCTGACCATAGATCTATGACCAACTGCAAGATCTGGTGAATCAAAGGAACAGTAGTGACATAAAAGAAACAGAGGGGACCATATTTTTACCCTGGGAGATCCAAAAGAAGCCGCCTATTGGTAAAACGCCCTTGGGGTGTTTTTTTCAGCTCTCAGTGACCCATATAATTGTCCTTTGACTCATAAGCCTGGGGCCCGTTACCAGATAGAAAATTGATTGTCCTCCTTCTTTATGTTCTCCTCTTAAGGAAAGGAGCTTGAGCAAAAGTAGTTATGAAGGCCTTTGTTTTGAGATGAATATTAACAACAATGGCAATAATGATTACATTGAACATTATGCTTCTATACTAAGTATATTACACAGATATAAGGGCTTTAATTCTTACAACAGGTAATGATGCTATGTCCCTATAATAGATGTGGAAACCAAAACTAAAAGAGATTAAATCACAAATCTTGGTTTCCTCAGGCAAAAGAGGCAGAGCTGGGATTTAGATACAAGTTATTTTATACCAAAGCCCACACTCTTGGCCACTGTGCTGTACCATTTAGGTGGAACTTTGCTCATGTTGCTTTTCCCGTGTTTTCTCTTAAGTTCTTTGTGGTTCCATGATGTGATCTCTTTGATTTTTATATTTCATAAAGGATAGTGGTCTAGTGCCCAGGCACTGGAACCGTAAGTCTTGGGTTGAATCCTGGGTATAGAACATACAATTTTTGTGACCTTCAGTGATTTTCTATTTTTTTTTTTTTTAGATTTCTTTACTTATTTTAAAGAGCAGAAAGAGAGAGAGAAAAAGAGGACGTGCGCACACAAGTGGGGGGGGGGGCAGATGGAGAGGTAGAGAGAGAATTTCAAGCAGGCTCCACATCTAGCAGGAGCCCAAGAGTCCAACACGGGCTCGATCTCATGACCCTGAGATCATGACCTGAGCCGAAATCAAGAGTCCAATGTTTAACCGACTGAGCCACCCACGTGACCTCAGTGGTTTTCTTATCTTGTCTGTTTTCTCATCTATAAAATGCAAATGATGATCACAGTAGATTTCACACAACTGAAGATTAAATAAGGTTTAAAAAAGATTATATATGCAAGGGATACTCAGAGATGTGTGGACACGTAATATGGTATCAGTTAGCTATTTGTTATTCTGACGTAAGGTAATGCATCTAGTCAAATGGTTGAAGCTTTTAAAACTTTAAAAATAACAATAAATCCCAGTTTATAAAAAATACTAGGAATGTGGTGATGCTGTTAATTATCCTTCTGAGCAACTAGAAGTTTAGTCATGTATAATCTTATGAGCATAATAGGGCAACAACCTTGTAAAGCAGGTATAATTGGGGACCTCATTAGAATAGCTAAGAACTTTTGCAAGCTCACAATGATTCTATAACCAATGCTTGCAAATGGATATGCTATTCTGACTTCTGTAGTTTCTGTTTTCATTACTGTAATAATATATATTATTAACATCACAACTGTGTGTCATAGCCTAATCTTTAACTTATAATTGAGAAGGTACATTTAGATTTATACCTTTTCAAAGTTATCATTCAGAATCTTTCATATTTTGTGATACTGCAGTTGAACTGAATCAGCGTTGAGCTCTTAAAACATTAAAAAATTATTTAAACAATCCCCAATATCAGGATTTGTTAACTAAACTTCATATCTTCTTATATATTAAAAATTAATACTTTGCCTATTTTTTGAAGTGCTTAAATTCTACATTTAGAATCTATTTTTTGAAGTGCTTAAATTCAACATTTAGAATTTCCAGAAGACATCAAAACAAATGAAGACTATACTAACATGCATTTATCCTTATTTTAGAAGCAAATTCAGCTCTCTAAAGTACCAATTCAATAATATTTTTAGAAATAGCATGAAATAAAAACAAAAGGAATCATCCTGATAAAATTAAACCTCATAGTGTTTTATCTATGAATACTAACCATTGATTATCATTTAGGAAATGTGGTGAAGCTCATGTTCTCAGGAGAAAAAACTTTCTGTAAAGCAAACCTACACATATGCCAACTTTACCGACATTTAAAAGGAATTTTTAATTGGGAGATTTCTATTACTATTGATAATATTTTTCCAACTCACTCCCATAGGAAACATGCTTAAGTGTGAAGGCTAATATTCTCAAATCTGAACAATTTTCTATCATGTCCTAACCCTGCATGCCGCTGTGGGAGACACATGAAAGACTGTAAATTGACAATCCATCTGGATTTTGATGGGGATACATTAAATTTTTTGGATGAAAATAAATTTTTAATTTTTTATTTGATAAAAATGAAATGTTAAGGGAATTTTAATACTGAGTTGAAGAAAAAGTTGGCAACATGACAGTTTGGTTCTGTCTGTATTTTTATCCTCTGTGGAAAAAATAGCTCAATAGCTAATTTCCTCCCTCTCGTGATCATTTATAAAGAGGAGGGCAGCTGAAAATGGACAGCTTTTCAACCTTCTTTCCATTAAACTAAACTCAACTATTTCAATTTTCCCTACCTCAAGTATTTGATTAACAAATTAAAAACTAAAATTACAGAGTTTATAATTTACATTTATATATAATGGTTTAGTTTTAACTAAAGCTCAGAGGTTATCTTTAAAAAAAGTAAAAAAGAAACAAAAATTAGATATTATTTTAAAAATCACTAATTTTGTTTCCTCCAAGGAATACCTAGAAAACTACACAATATAAATAGAACATTGTATAAATTATTCTCTTCGGGGGCATTTGTATAAATAATTTTCTATGACTCTAAGTTACTCATCTGAAAAAAGGTTTATTTTAATAATTGAAAATTTCTTGGTTTTGTTTTCTTTCCCAGGAATTTGAGGAATTACAGATACAGATACACAAGCCAGATTCCAAAATTTACACGATATTCTTGGATTGTTTTAGCATGGCCCTCATGGGTGAAATAGCTTTTGTCACTAGCCAGCATTACATAGAACACTGGACCCTTCAGATAAGTCACTGAATTAGCGAACAAAATTGATAGGAATCCCATTAAATCAGGTGTGAGACAATTTTATAAGAAAAATGAAGTCATACTTAGAAGACAATAAAATATTAAACCGTCTACAGGCAAACGGGCACACGCACGCGCACACACACACACGCACGCGCACACACATCCCGCAGCTTGTATTTCTACAGTAGCTGTAGCAAAGAATCTAATGTCGACTCTTGGTCCCATGAACAGCAATACTCCTTTATTTATGGGTTTGTGGGTATGAAGAATCAAACCCCAGGACATTTATTCAGAATATTTATGAACTGTGCCTAATAGTAAAATGCAGAATTTTTTTTTCTCAGTTCAAACTGGTTTGTATTTTTAAACTCAATACTATAGCCAGACTCAACAAGAGTTTAGAGAAAATTAGTATAAACAAACTGAAATGGAACAGGACGTGCAGATTAGGGATTAGAGTGACCCCAACTGAGTTTTTCTGTTTATTACTTGGATCAAAGTACAATGAAGACAAAGAATGGCCTAATTTTTAATGCCAGTGACCTCAGAATAACCAGCCCTGCAAAGACTCATTTTTCCACTTCCAGGATTTCTCTGGGGAATTCAAATAAAAATTGGTTCCTTTCCTCCTCGGAGAGGACATCTGGAGAGTTTATCAATGGATAGGAATTTGTCTCTCACTGTGAAGAGCCTGTGATGTCTCTTCATGTGCACCAAGGGAATGTGCACTTTTTGAGCAGATGCAGACATTGGCTAATTTTTCTAGACCCAGCCCCAGACTTGGGTCTGAAGGGGAAATTTATAGGCTGGGTGATGTGCTCCGTGAGCTCACACTTTTACTAGACAAATTAGATAGGTTTCAATCCATGCAGCTGTAAACGATGTCCTGCCGAGTTCCACCTGATCTTTTACAGCTTTTCATAAATCAGTACCTACTGGCCGCAGATCGCAGTCATTAAAAAGAAATCATGGAAATTACATGTTTGCTCAGGGGAAGCAAAAAAATAACTTTCCTCCCCCTTCTCTCTCCCTCCTTCTATTTAGGCTCGTGAATTATTCTTTTAGGGATTTTCATACCGTTGCATTAAAGAGGTATACATATATTTTCTTCCCATCAACTCCCTATTTTATCTGCAAATGGTTTCGTACTAATTAGCACCTGATATCGGGGACCAAATGTCAGTAAACAACTGCAGTCCCAAGAATGTCTTCTCATAATGAGGTTATTTCATTATTGCATTAGCATTCCAAATCACTAGGATTGAATGTTAAGTTATCCTTTTAGAATATAAAAAGACTCCTTTTGGTATACAAACAGCTTTATTTTTCATGTATTAAAAATAATGATTAAGACACATTTCCTGAATAAGTAAGTAGATCCCAACTACGTTTAGAAGTAAATGTCAATAACATGGAGACGTACACTATATCACTATAATTATCTACATTTTGTTGTTCTGAATAGTTTCAGGGAATATATGTACTCAAGAATAGTTTCTTAAAGGCAGAATATTAACTATATCTTTATCATTGTCAGAAACTAGTAATCTAATTTTCCAATGTCTTTTATGATTAATTATTAAATTTTTTATTTGAAATAGTGTATTTTCACCATATTTCAGGGGGGGAAATCTTGTATTTGCCATTTTTTTACATGTGGATTATTACAATCTTGATTGTTTTATCACTAACATTAAAAATTCCAAATAAGATTAAGAAAATTTAATTTGTCATCAGAAACTAAAAATAATTTTGAGTATATAGAGTTCCGAACAGGAAAGTAGTATGTAAATGACACATTAAGGAGAAATAAAGTCATTGTGTTTATTTTAGTTATCTCTAGGCCTTAAGGATAAGAATCTTAGCAGTTACAGCTATTACATCTGGCTTAATTCCTCCCAGCGGCAAAATTACCTACTTTGATTTTTAAGATTAAAAAAAGAAATCATCTGGGTCTTTGGCACACTTGCTTCCCTCTAAAAGGTTCTGCATCATATTTGATCAGTGAGGGAAGTCACCCTGTCAGTTTCAGAATTGGAGGTCAAAGTCACGTTGATAAATAGATTGTGTTTTGGTTGTTAGACTTCTTAAAGGATGTGGTATTTGTCAAAACAGTTATTCTCAAAAATAATTATGTTTTCTTGGAAATCAGAAGCATTTTATTTACACTAATTTAGTGCCAGTAACAGGAAAACATTACTAGTATTGCTTATGTTTGCTCCTATTTATCCTGCAAGTTAATAAAAATAAATCCCTTCAAAGTTAGTGGTCAATGCAATGGAACAATATATTTTAATCATTTCAATAAATTAACTGAGTGTAATTGGATCTGCAGAACCTCATTCTAAATTACAATTAAAGGAGTGTTTGGGTGGCTCAGGTGGTTAAGCAACAGATCAGATCATGATCTCAGGGTTTTGAGATGAAGCCCCATGTTGGGCTTCATGCTCAGTAGGGAGTCTGCTGGAGAATTTCTCCCTCTCCCACTGCCCCTCCCGCCCACTCACATGCCCTCTCTCTCTAAAACAAATAAATCTTTTAAAAAAATTACAATTCAATATGTTGTTTAAGACCTGATGCCATGAATTGGTTACCTTCACTTTAGAACCTCATTCTAAATACATGGAATGTATTATTTAATACTTTATGCCAAAAATTTGTACTCCATAAATTAAAATATTATTGAAGAATCCAACTGCCTGAAGTATAAAAATTATGTAAATTTAAAGAAAAAAATAACTTATCTAAATCATTTTATATAAATATCCAAAAATTAAAAAGGGCATCTTACTGCCTAAATAGAAATGAATTAATTCATCTCTCATTTTCCTCTATTGTTTTCTTTATTTTTAATTTAGCTACATTCATAAAAATAAGTTAATTTATTTAAATCCAGGAGCTATATTTTATATATAATATAAAACCAATTGAATACTTATATAGTATAAAATATGTATCATAAAAGATATTTAAATTATACAAAATTAATTCTTCAAAATAGTCTCTTTTAAAAAATGATTTTTTAAAATTTTCTTAGAGTGGAGGCAGGGAGGGAGAGGGAGAGAGATTCCCAAGCAGGCTCCACACCCACGCGGAGCTCGATCTCACCACCCAGAGATCATGACTTGAGCTGAAATCAAGAGTCAGATGCTTAACCAACTGAGCCACCAGGCTAAAATGAATTTTGCTTAATTCTCCTATCTGTATAACGAAATTATATGTTAGGAAGTAGGAGAAACTTTATCATTGTAAGACCATTTTCTATTTATTTTTATAGAAATATCTTTTTTCTCTTTTTTAAAAAATATTTATTTATTTATTAGAGAGAGCGAGAGCGCGCACAAGCAGGGGGAGCATCAGGCAGAGGGAGAGAGCAGGCTGCCTCTGCCTGATGTGGGGCTCTGTGATCCCAGGACCCTGGGATCAGGACCTGAGCGGAACGCAGACACTTACCTGACTGAGCTACCCAGGCGCCCCATGGAAGTATTTTCTATCAAGAACTTCTTTAAGAAAGATTTCCTCAATTCTTTTTTTTTTTTTAAGATTTTATTTATTTGAGAGAGAGAGAGAAAGAGCACGAGGGGGGGTTGCAGAGGGAGAGGGGCAGGGAGAGAAGCAGACTCATGTATCTCATGTATCACTCTAAAAGAATCAAAATAGTTCTCTAAAAGGACACAATGTTATTACCCTTGCTTAACTGAATGGCTTTTTTCTCTCAGTTGTCTTCGCCCCCACCCCCACCCCACTAATTAGCAGCTTTTGATAACAGTTCATTCTATACACTTTTGGAAAATTCCCTGAGCTGTGGATTCAGTAATGGTCTAAGTCACATTTGTAATTCTGTGCCTTGTTTCTACCAGCCACTTCGTATCCTTCTGCGCTGTGATTTGTACTGTTCCCCAAAGCTGTAAAGAGACCGTTTTCTTTCTCTCTGGGTAGTTTATGCAGTGGGTTAATGTTCTGAGATATTTATGAATGTTTCATACTTTTTTTTTTTTCTTTTAGGACTGCCAACCACTGACATTAATTGGCTCTACAATCCCCTTAAGATGGGCCTGAAATCCCCATGAACTACTATCACACCCTGTTACATAGGAGGGAAGCATTCACCCATTTCAATTAACTTCTTAGCTCTTGTAGACATTTTGGTTCTGGACTGAGTGACTGAGGCATTTAGAGGCTTCAGAGGGACCCCCAGACACCAAGGCAGGCCAGAAGTAGCATGGAGAAGCTCAAAAGTTCAGTCTGACAGATTGGGAGGAGGGATGGCCCAGTGTCAACCTCTGTGAACCAATACCCTCCACTATCCATAAAGTCTCCTTTTTTTTTTTTTTCTTCAATTAACAGGTTTATTGAGATATAATTTACATACTATAAAATCCATTCATTTAAACTCTACAATTCAGTGGTTTGGGAATGTTTACAGAGTTGTCTGATCATCATCCTAATCTAACTTTTGAAGATGTTCATCACCCAAAAAGAAATCTCACACTAGTTATCAGTTGCTCTACATTTCCCTGTTTGGCCAGTTAAGTTTTTACATGGTGCAAAAGCAATTGAATAGAGAATGGATAATCTTTGCAACAAATGGTGTTGGAGCAATCAGACATTCATATGAAATAAAAATGAAAAATGAGTTTTGACCTAAGCCTCACATCTTTTTTTTTTTTTTACTTATTTTATTTTTATTCTTATGTTAATCCCCATACATTACATCATTAGTTTTAGATGAAGTGTTCCATGATTCATTGTTTGTGCATAACACCCAGTGCTCCATGCAGAACGTGCCCTCCTCAATACCCACCACCAGGCTAACCCATCCTCCCACCCCCCTCCCCTCTAGAACCCTGTTTGTTTTTCAGAGTCCATCATCTCTCATGGTTCGTCTACCCCTCCGATTCCCCCCTTCATTCTTCCCCTCCTGCTATCTTCTTCTTCTTCTTTTTTTTTTCTTAACATATATTGCATTATTTGTTTCAGAGGTACAGATCTGAGATTCAACAGTCTTGCACAATTCACAGCGCTTACCAGAGCACATACCCTCCCCAGTGTCTATCACCCAGCCACCCCATCCTTCCCCCCCCACCCCCCACTCCAGCAACCCTCAGTTTGTTTCCTGAGATTAAGAATTCCTCATATCAGTGAGGTCATATGATACATGTCTTTCTCTGTTTGACTTATTTCACTCAACATAACATCCTCCAGTTCCATCCACGTCGTTGCAAATGGCAAGATCTCATTCCTTTTGATGGCTGCATAATATTCCATTGTATATATAGACCACATCTTCTTTATCATAAAGTCTCCTGATAATCCATGGGACATATGAGCTTTAATTCGAAATTATAATTTTAGAAAAATAAAAAGAGATACATTTGAGATAAAAACAAGCATTACCGGGGCGCTTGTGTGGCTCAACTGATTAAGCATCTGACTCTTGACTTCAGCTCAGGTTATGACCTCGGGGACCTGAGATCAAGCCCCATGTCGGGCTCTGTGCACAGCATGGAGTCTGCTTGTCCCTCTCCCTTTGCTCCTCCCCTGGCTCATTCTCACATTCTCCCTTTCTCTCTCAAATAAATAAAATCTTAAACAAACCAACAAGCCCAGCCTTATTGGATTGAGATTTGTACCCCTAAGCAAGTTACTGACCGTGAGGTTTTTTCATTATCTTTACAGAGAGAAGACTTTATGTTGATTGCCCAGTTTTACTCTTCCCCAGTTTGAGATGTGAACGTCTAGTTTCTTGTGGGACTCGGTGTCATTGTTCCAAAATGCTCATCTGTCTCACAGACCTGTTCTTCCTTATGCCCTTCCTATGCAGTCAGTGAGAGCACTGTTCTCATAGTCCTCCATGTTCCAAACCTGGAAGGACTCTCTGATACTTCCTCTGTCACTCTGCACACCTCATTGGCCACCGTGTCCTATAACACTTCAGTAAAACTTTCTGAATTCATACCTTTTCTTTTTGTTTCTTCTGCTCTTCCCTAGAGGAAGCCCTTTCTTAGACAACTGAAATCACCTCCCAACTCCTTATTTTGAACCTCTTTACCTTCAGCTCTTCTTAGGACTAGCTGCCAGAGAACTATTCTATAGGCACCCCACCACATGTCACTTAAGTATCTTCCATGGTTCCTCTTTTCCTCATGGACAAAAGTCCAGATTTCCAATGATGCCATGAAATCTTCCATTATCTCATGAAATGAGCTATCATCCTTGCCTTTTTTTATCCTATATTCCAGCAGAATTGTATGATGCAAAAAAATCTGGAAGTATCTTAAGTTTTTGTGTATCTTGTTTCTTTGCACAATGTTCCCCTAGCCTGGTATGATCTTATCTGCCTAATGATATTTCATCCAGCATTCAAAAGTTACTTCTTCTCTACAGCTAATCACCACAGGGCCTAGTAGAATGGCTGGCACCAAGTAACTGCTAACTGAACATCTGTGGTTTCATGTCGATGTACTGTCTAAACTTCAAATTCATGTATGTCTCCTCCAATTACACTACTTTCAGGAAAATAAATCAATTACTGGAAGACAAACACAACATAAAATTTAATATAACTTCCCTTCTCTTCTCACCACCTCTTGCAATATCTAAGTTTTTAGTTGGCACACCTTGACCATCTGCTTATATATCTTCCCACTTTCAGCAGCAATATTCACAAAGACACTCTTAGTGGCAGATTCTCTGGGAATGACTCTGTTATGAATCATCAACTCTAATGAAGGTTGAAAAGTGAAATGATGCATCATAGAAGGATTTCTATAATGTATATGAAATAAATTTTGCCATGAAACTAACTAGACTCAGGCTGACTCTGGAAAACATCATCTCCATAGGAATGATAGAATAATGTTATTTTTCCTAATGGACTTTATAGGCATAATTCTGTATATTAATCTAAATAAGTCATTCAGAAACTTGAATCCTTGGTGCCATCCACAAACTCAGATTGGGATAATCTCCGTGTGCTTGGAGGAGGATGTTTTTGGAGTTGAGTTGACAGAGAGAGAGACATGAAATTTTGCTTAGGAGAAAGTTTTAAGCTTTTAGTATTATGACTAATGTCTGCAGAAATCTATATAATGAATAGAATAAAAACTAGAATTCTTTTTAAATCATGTATCTATTGAAATGGACATTTATTATTTTAGAAAATGTATATTCATGTACTTAATCGATAGTCATTTAGTTACCAGTACCAACCTGGTACTGGTAATACAAGAGAAACATGGCATCTGATCTCATAGGGCTTAGAGTTTATCAGAGTAATGGATACTTAAAAAGAACACACACAGGGCGCCTGGGTGGCTCAGTTGGTTAAGCGACTGCCTTCGGCTCAGGTCATGATCCTGGAGTCCCTGGATCGAGTCCCGCATCGGGCTCCCTGCTCGGCAAGGAGTCTGCTTCTCCCTCTGACCCTCCCCCCTCTCATGTACTCGCGCTCTCTCATTTTCTCTCTAATAAATAAATAAAATCTTTAAAAAAAAAAAGAACACACACATAAGAATTAAAATTGTGTTGGCACTCTGTAAAAAAATAATGGTGTGGACTATTAAATGACGTTGCCAGAGAATGCCTCAATTAATACAAGATGCTGAAGGAGGATGAAGGAAAAGGATGCTTCCTGAAGGAACTTGAACTTGGCCACTGAGACTAGAATATTAAGTGAAAGTGGCACAGATTGAAAGCTTGAAATGCCCCTCTCCTCACTCTTGCCCCTCCCTCCACAAAGCAGCCATGTAAATCAAATCATGTCACTTCTCTGCTTTAAATGCCTTAATGGATTCCTCATGCATTTCAAAAAAATTCCCAAGTCCTTACATGGTCTGGGTAGCCTCAATTGCTCTGGCTTCTGTTTGCCTTCTCAGACTCATGAGAGACTCTTCCTTCCCCTACTGCTCTTCAGTTATGTTGTCCTTCTGCTACTTTCTAGAACCCTCCAAACTCACTTACAGTTTTTTTTTTCCTATGCCAAGAATACATTTTGGGGGTGGGGGTGGGGCTCTTTAAACAGCTGGGTTTTTTTTCTTTCTTTAGGTTTCGGCTCAAATACCTCCACAGAGGGCTCTTGCCCACCACCCTTTGATTATCCGTCACAATGATCTATTTACTTCCTTCCTATAATCTGTACTTGTCTGTTGTTTATTGTACATTTTCTATAATGTAAGCCCTAAAATGGTAGGAACCATATTTGTCCTCTTCACTGTTCTCCAGAGTCTATACATGCCTAGCACATAGGAGACTAGCTTGTAATAAATAGTTATTGAAAAATGAAGGAAGTAATATGTGAATAAAAGCAATGACATTGCAGCAGAAGGGCTATTTAAACCACCAGCAAGAGTCTAGATTTTTTTTCTGAGTACAATGGGAACTCAAAGTCGGTTATAAAAAGATGACTGAAATTATATCACATATATTTTGATGAGAAAATTCTGAAGGCTACATGCAAAGATGCTGGAGCAGGCAAGAGTGAAAGCAGGGGAACAAGCTAGGAGGTTCTTGCAGGGTCTCGGCCAGAGGGGGAGAGAGTCATGGAAGAGAGTGTTTGCAGGGCAGGGGGAGAAGGACAGAACTTGCTGACCTAGTGATCTTCTAGATCAAAGTGTGAAGGGCCAGAAAGAGGTGCCAAGATTTGCTCTAATCCTGTTTGGGCAAATGAAGAGGTGCCTGTGTATTAAATTAAATTAGGAAGGCAGTGGAAGGGTGAAGCTGCCAGGAGAAAATAAAAACATAAATTTTTAGAATATTAAGTTTGAGGAGACTGTGAGACTCTGATTTGAGAAGTTTGGCCATGAAGGCTTGTGGATAAAGAAGGAAGAATTTGGCAGAGATGTGAGGCCGGCAGAAGTAATGTTGGCAAACAGTATCTCCTAAATTCCCTGTATGATAAAAATCACCTGAAGTTTTTTATCAAACATCCAAATTCCATTCCCCTTTCCTAGAGATGCTGAGTCAGTAGTTGGGCTAGACCAGGATAGCTGTCTCTTTAATTAGTTCACCTGTGATTTTTCTCACCAGGAAAATTTAAGAAAAAAAATGTAATTTAACATATTTCTATGGCAGTGGTTCTGCCTTCCAAAAGTGCCCCGATATGCAAGGGAGGAGGGTGGGAGAGAGAGGGGAGAGGGAGAGAAAGGAAGGATTTGCCTCTGACAAGTAGAGGGACATTTAATCTAGTCCTCTCTTATAATTAGAGGAAAAAATAGGCAAAATGGGTAGGTGCAGGCACCAGTAACTTTTTGTTTTGCTGTTAGAATTTCCCATCTGAGGGCTTGTATTTTCTCAATGAAGTATGTGGCAAGGGCATCACTGGAAAATTGAAGGGGGGAGAGAATGAGTTAGTAAGTGATGATAAAGGATGAAATAAGCATTATTAAAATGGGAAAGCAAATTTTCTAAAGGAAAAAAAATACTTTCTTGACATTGTTGCATGGCAACTTGAGGTTGTTACTAATCAATGTATATTGACGCAATCCACCTAGTTGTGTGTTTTAATGGCAATAAGTAAACATATACAATTTCTAAGACTTCTATATTTAAGTGAATTAAGATATATGGCACCTCTTAGAAAAATATTTTCCCTAAAATTACATGTTTTGTGACAAAATACATAGAATTTATTCAAGTATTAAGGATTTATATTAGGAGAAATGATATTTGATTTCAATAAGAATGGAAAAGTGAATTTAAGAAGTATGTTAAAATTTGGATACTAGGATATATCCTGATATACTATGATCTGATATTAATACCATTTCCCCACACAGAATTGGAGTTAAATATCCCTTGAGCATATTACCTGAGTTAGTTTTTATTTGGATAATACCATCCTATGGAAATGATTTGAATGTCTTTTTTATGATATGGAAAGAATTGAAAGATATTTATTTTTTGTTATTGTTTTTCCCCATGATTGCTATTGAGTAAAGATCAAAAGAAATGGCTTCAGGGTACAAAATGAGCACCCTATGGCCCAGAGAAGGACAGGTTATTTACACTGTTAGTTGTTATCCCATCAGGTAGATTTCCAAAAGAGTCTGTTCAGTTTCTCTCTGCGAAGATTCGAACAAGAGATTCATTCTTACAGGATAAGTTATGAGTAGTTTTTTCTACAAAGGATATATCATCAAGTTCAATCTTAGTGACCCCTAAATGTTATTTTCAACAAATAACCTACAATTTTAGATGCTGATATTAAGACGTTGGCTCAGATTCCTCTTACTCATTTTATCCAAATATAGTGCAAAACCTGGATCATGTAGTCTCAATATAATTGTTCCTCTTAATGTTAAAAATCATATATGCTATGATAAAGTGCAACTGGAAATGCTCTATCAATTTGAAAGTCATAATTCTCGGTGAAAGACAGCAAAAAAGAAACAAACTCCTTCCAATAAGACATTATATTATACCTTTTACACCCTTCTACATGAGTCACAGTAAATCATCACTATGTAGCATTTATACATCCCACTTAATACTGTGGATTTATATGCACACTAAGTATAGTTCTTTTACTAAAACCATGTAACTGTCCTATAAGAGCACATATCATCAGAATGGAAAAGAACTGTTTTGCTCTTCTGTGTACAATGAGAATATAAATCTTTAAACATGACAGTTGGCTTTGCCTTTAGCTTCTCTGAGAAGTACTAAATATATTAACACTTTTTTTTCCTTCTCATGGCCCCTGACAAAATTCATCTCTCATTCCCCATTTCTTCAATTGCACTTTTTAGATACACTTTAATTTACGTTCTTCAAAATCATTAAGAAAACTCAGTGATTCTCAGCTAGGAGGAATATGAGTAAAATCTAATGGATGTCGTGCATTCGGGATTGCATTATAACTTTGATGTACTGACGTTTGTCTTTTGTCAGGTGGACACTGACATTATTTTATTCTCAGTTTTGTTCTCTACAGTGTCTAACAAAGTGATTGGCACACAACATGGGTTCAACAAATGTTTGTTTAGTTACACGGTATGGGGGGGGATTGCATTCTGCTGGCCAGTGCAATGTTTTAGAAGCATTATTATTTTTGAAGCTTTATTTTAAATGAGGAAAGAATTAGGACTTCACTAGAATTCACCAGCACTCTAGGAGATTTCTTATTTTTTCCTTTAAAAAATTTTTGTTTAAATAGTGGAGAGTGAAAAGAAGCTATGTGTCTGGCGTTCCTATTTCCCGAAGACTTAAACACAAGCCTGAATGTAGACTCACTCCTGGTCAAGTTGGAAGTTAAAAATATCTCCGAATTTCATCATTACGATTAAACAACATAAGAATTTCTCTCGAAAGTTTTTTTGTTTTGTTTTGTTTTGTTTTAAGGAAGAAAATAAAGACACTTTTCTCCAGTCCTCAGGAATACGAGTTTCAGAGAATGCAGTTAGGGGAGTGGGAGAAGAAAATTAACACAATGGAGATAGAAAATGCATTAATTTCTGAGTGAGAGCAGAATGCAAAATCCAAGTGTCACCTTGCTGCGGCACTGGTGATGATCTTCAGGCTGCCTGGGTTCCGGATAAGCTTGTCCAGAATGCTGACAATCTGCTCAAACTTGGGTCTGTTGTTTCTGTCTTTCTGCCAGCAATCCAGCATCAGCTGATACAATGCAGCTGGGCAGTCCATGGGGGGCGGCAGCCGATAGCCTTCATCCACAGCTTTAATCACCTGTGTGAGAAGCAGTTTCCAGGGACTTCAGAACTGAAACTCCTTTTATTCTCCGTGGGAAGGGTACACCAATATGAATATTTTAAAGTTAAGTGGAAAAGTTCTCATTTTCAGTTACTTAAAAGGATGACAGCTTATCAAATAAATAAGTGATTATTCTTGCCCAGAAATGTTATATAAAGGAAGATCTAGAGAGAGAGAGAGAGAGAGTGAATTTGGGAAAGAAGCATTTGTAAAGCTCCTTTTCAGATGAAAAGCAGAAGAAACATTCTGTGATATAGGAGATTCAATGAGTTATAAAGAAATTATTATTTGGTAATACAGATTTATATGGAATATTGTTCATATGTGAATGAATGCAGAAAAAAGTCAACAGATTTTGTTATACTTCATTGAAACGGTATCTTCCAAATCATAGTTAAGTTCCTTAGGTAAAATCCTATGTGCAGAACAATGAAGTAACTATTAGTTCATTTGTACTTTTAAATCACATAAAACAGTGATTTTTCAAACTTGCTGTGTATCAGAATAATCTGGAGGACTTAATATATAGATTGCTCTCCTCTGATTCCATAAGTCTAGTGGAAGGCCTGAGAATTTGCATTACTGCAAATTCCCAGGCCCTGCTAAGGCTGCTGGTCCAGAGCCCAGACTTTGAGATCCTCTAATACAGAGAAAATTTGGAAAATAGAGATGTGGAAAAGTGAGTCTGATTTTCTCAGCACTATTATAAAAATAGCTGGATTGGAAAAGTACAGAAAGGTTTTAAATGCAAATACAGTAAAAGCAGTTTTATATGTAGTGAGTAGCAAATGACTAAAAGCATCTCAGCTTTCCATCTCATGTATCTTTGAGATCATGCTCAAAGTCTTTGGCTAAGCATAAAGACAAGTCTCTGAGTGCCTGATCCCATGTCAACAGCATCCTTTTACTAGGCATTTGCAAGACATGACTTCTAAAAACAAAAATTCTTTTCAAAAATCATATCACAGTTACAATAGAAAGTTTAACATTATTTTTCTATCCAGATACTTCAATTCATATGACTAAATTCACATGCAAGTTTAATACATTAAGAGAAACAACACACTAGAGATCAGTTGCTTTGTCTGACGTTGGGAAATACTGGGTTTAAATAAACAAAATGTTGGCATAGATGCATTAATTAAATCTACAAAGGATGGCAGACATGTGGCTTATTAGTGTTACATAGAAACAATTTTGCAGTAAAAATACTTCAAACAGTCCCCCATATCTATTGACTATCTTTTCGATTACTTATTTCATTACATTCTTGTTACAAATGTCTTCATTTTCTCTCATTTCTAAACCCCTGCTTCAGGGAAACATGTAAAGCTGTAAGAGCAACTCAATTAATATCCTTGCAAGACTTGGAAACTATTTCATTTCTTCTAAGGATTCTATTTCAGTGTCACAAACTGGGAGCCACCTGGTTTCATTATGCTCCACTTCCTTGCACAGCTTGATCTCTTAATCTGAAACCATAATTCATTGACTACAAATACTTACATCCTGATTGGACATCTCCCAGTATGGTCTCTCTCCATAGGACATCACCTCCCAGAGAACAATCCCATAACTCCATACGTCGCTGGCTGACGTGAACTTGCGGTAAGCAATAGCTTCTGGTGATGTCCATCGGATTGGGATCTTCCCTCCCTTTAAATATAAAATCATGTACATATATGATCAGTGCATGAAGCATATAACACATATTATAATATGAAACCTGACTGAATTTGTCAGAGTCCTTCTGAAATGGATTATGGGTTTCTGCTGAAATATCTGGATATTCTATTTTAATACCAAGCAGAAGTGAGTAGCATACCATGTACTGAAGGGTTCACTTACAATTAATTTGATGAAAGGAAAATATTTAAAAATCGTTTAAATACTGCTGGTTTGTATCAACTATGGCACATTAATTACTCATCTGCAAAAAAAAAAAGACCTAAAATAGATGTGCTATATGGTATATTAGAATTGAATGAGGTATCCAAGTCAACCTTTATTGATTGAACATAGATTTATGCTTGACCAAGCAATCTTAGTTCAGAATGCAAGTTAATATTTGTAAAGAACTTATACCAAAAAAACCCTCATACCACTCCTTGATACATAAGTTCTCCTTGGTATTTGTTAACTAAATAAATTCAAAGTAAAATTATACCTTTAAAACACTCTCTTTGATACATTGATCAATCACCTTGATTAGTTTACTCAGTGCTTCACTCCATTGTCAATCACTGAAGTACCTGCCATGTGCTAGGTAGGCACCACAGGAACTAAATAGATAGAATAACTACATTCCTAGAACTTAGAGTGTAGAGAATATTGTTTCTCTGAGTTAGGGAAATATAAAGGTATAACTCCCATGGAATTTGCTCTCAGTTTAATAAATACATTTAATAAAAATGTGTCGAGTAGCATCCATATGGGAAGTATTAGCCTAGTCACTCTGAGTGAGACAAATATAAATAACACACTAGCCCTTCTGTTTGGAAAATCTCAGGCAAAGAGGAATAATAATTAGTTGTTTTGAATAATGAAATGCAGAAAGAAGTATCTAGTACTTTGCTTCCCAAACTTTACTATCTATATGAATCATCTGGAACTTGCTCCCATTAAAATGGAAGCCCTGACTCAGTAGTTGCTGAGTGTAGCCATGGTCTGCTCTCCTCAAAAGCTCCAGGTGATGCTGGTCATGCTGGTCATGGACCTGCCAGTGAGTAGGAAGGCAGCAGAAACGGCTGTGATGCAGAACATGGGGCTGAGAGTCTCACTAGAGAGACTGAGGAGGTCACATATGAATTGAGCCCGAAAAGATATACAGATTTTTGATATAAGGAAAAAAAAGGCTAAATATTGCAAAGAATTCACATCATCCAAATCATAAAGCCTATTCATCAAAACGTGTTCCACTGACTCTGCACCGCACAGCACTTCACTGGTTTCAAAGTAATGCTCAAGTGGGGCGACATATCGCTTTGGAGAAATGGATCTTAGGAGGTGAAGTTATTAGACCTCATTACACCTGAGCTTCTTCATCTGTGTAAAGTAATAGTTCTGGTTCATAGCAGAGCTGTGGCACTAAATGACAAATTTTAATAAAACCTTTAGCATAGTTCCTGGCACACAGTAAAGACTCCAGAAACATTAGCTTAACACTCGCATACTCGGAGGGAAGTGTCATATATCAAACAAAGCACAGAGGAGAAAAATGTATGTTTTCGAAGAAGTTTCCGGTGTGACTATGCTACAGAGTATGTGGAGGAATATAATGGAAAAGGATGGGAAAAGGTCAAATTGAGGTTTAGCCATAGGTAGACTGAGCCAACTTAATCCTGCAGAGGACACTGGTATCTGTGATTGGAAATATCTCCCTAAACTTGATGCTTCTCTTTGGTTTTCACATAAGTGAACTGCTCAGAGAGAATAATGCCACAGGTCTTTGAAGGAGGTGGGGCTAACACTGGGGTTTGATGAGTGCCTGAAACTGTAGTGAAGTGAGCACAGAGAGGGTGACTGAGCACAGCCCTCTTGAGAAGCTCCAGCTGAAGGGTAGTTGACGCTTTATATTGGTGAAGTAAAATAAGCCAGGCTGGGGAGATGGGAGTGAAACTAAGGACAGCCTCCAGAGATCCTGGGGGACACCACAGTGCACAGTGTGCACCACAGAAGTGGGATGATTTACAACCAGAAAAACAGAACGGAAAATTTTTATAGTCAAGTAGAGGAGAGGGCATAAGGTCTTTGAAGCTCCCCTTGCTTTTCTCCCTCACTCACTCATTCACTCTCTTCTTCACAGTTTGCATTATCTTCAACATTTTAAAGGGTCCTTTCGTATTTAAATTTGGAGGGTCCACTATACATTGGCTAATTGAATTTAAATTTTAAAAAAAGCTAAAATAAAATAAATAAATTTGGAGAGTCCAAGGGTGCCTGGGTAGCTCAATTGGTTAAGCTTCCAACTTTTTTTTTTTAAAGATTTTATTTATTTACTTGAGAGAGAGAGAGCATGCACAAGCAGGGAGAGCAGCAGGCAGAGGGAGAAGCGGGCTCCCTGCAGAACTCTATCCCAGGACCCTGGGATCATGACCTGAGCCGAAGGCAGATGCTTAACCAACCGAGCCACCCAGGCATCCCAAAGCTTCCAACTTTTGATTTAGTAAAAGGCAAAAGATTTATACGATCTGAAGAGAAACCAGAGTATCCAACTTGATTTAGGCTCGGGTCATGATCTCAGAGTCCTGAGATCAAGCTCCGCGTCGGGCTCCACACTAGGTGTGGAGACTACTTAAGATTCTCTCTCTCCCTCTGCTCCTCCCCCTCTTGCTCTCACTCGTGCTCTCTCAAATAAATAAATAAATAAAAAATAAATTTGGAGGGTCTAATATTGCCATTTTCTCTGACAATACATTCAATCCTAAAAATAACTAATAAAATTTTACAATTCCCAAATTAACTTATTTGCACTTGGGTTTAAGGATTCAAGATATCAAATATCCTTAATTTCGACAAAAACAGAATTATACATGTGACATGTAACAAAATCTATTCAGGATGCCAAATGAAATCATTAGGCACATTTTCTCTTTCTTAAAAAGCTCTGAGAATTAACAGAAGTCAAACAAAGCTATATTCATAGAGCAAAGGAAAGACAATGTTCTGCAGTATCCTAGTTATATGTCTTATCTCTGCTGCAGAGATAAGACACTTTGCCATTTGCTTTCCTTTGCCCAGAGCCAAATTACTAAAAGTATAAAAAATGCACTAAAGGGGCGCCTGGGTGGCTCAGATGGTTAAGCATCTGCCTTCGGCTCAGGTCATGATCTCAGGGTTCTGGGATTGAGTCCCACATTGAAGCAAGGAGCCTGCTTCTCCCTCTGCCTGCCACTCCCCCTGCTTTTACTCTCCCCCCCGCCTCTGGCAAATAAATAAATAAAATCTTTTAAAAAATGCACTAAAAAAAGGAAGTCCTTTCCTTGATGAAAACTTTGTATCTATTTAGAAATATAAGGCACAGATATACATCATCTTGCCAAGGTCCTTAATTTACATCAAAATATGAACCTAGACAAAACATTAGGTTGATGATTGTCAGGAACAAGACACCTATTTGTTGTGTTTGACCTCAACCAGGATGAAAATGGAACACGCTAAAGTTGTTTCATTTTACGCACTTCATCGCTATTTTCCACAGAGGAGAGCATTGACAATATTTTAATAAAATTTCTGAAAACAGTGAAATAATGAAAAGTGATCCCTTTAGGAAAATCAGGGCCACACCTGTGTTTAAGCTTAGAAGGAGAATCCTTTCCTGTGCTGTTCTGGACACAGACATAAATGCTATCGGAGGGATCTCTGCTGGGAGCCCATCTTTTCAATTGGGGCTTTGCTCTACACCATCCCTGAACTTGACTGGGACTAGTGTAATGTGTTCTCTAAGCTAGCACATGGTTACAGATTTAAGCAAATTATTTTCAGAAATTTTCCAATTGAGTGCTATCTAGTTACTTTCACTGGGGACATTGTATTTAAACGTTGTTTGAAACCCACACGAAAAGGAAATGTGTTTGGAAAAATATTTGGCAAATTATGTCTCAGTCATTAAGCGTCTGCCTTCGGCTCAGGTCATGATCCAGGGTCCTGGGATCGAGTTCTGCATCAGGCTCCTTGCTTAGAGGGAAGCCTGCTTCTCCCTCTGCCTGCTGCTCCCCCTGCTTGTGCTCTCTCTCTCTTTCTGTGTCAAATAAGTAAATAAAATCTTTAAAAAAAATTATTTTAAAGAAATCACTTAAATTTTGAATTGTGTTGTCTTGCTAATGTTTTGTAATCGTTATAGTCTGCCGAACTCATAGAAATAGAGACACACAAAGATGACTGGGGATTATGGAATATTTTTGTCATTGGCAATGGTTTTATAATATACATAAATCAACTAATAAAGTGATCATTAACAGTCTGCTCAATAACTATCTTGCCCTTTCTTCTCTTCTAATTCCCTTCAAGTGGTTAACACATTTTATATATTGATACAAAGAATTTATTAAATGAGCATAGGAGGGAAAGCTTATTGTCAACTATAAGGTATTACTCAAATTTAGCAATTGTTGCTATTTCTACTAAAAATAAATCAGACTAAGAAGAATTTTATATATATTTTTCTTTTTCCATTATTGGCAAACAACATGGAGTCACTCTGGCTTTAAATGAAACACAAACAAACAAACAAATAAACACTGTACCCACTTAATTAAGGTGAGATCACAAACTGGCAAAATCATCTCAGAGTTTGAGGAAGGATCAATGTGTATGTTATCACAAATTTTAAATTCAACATTATAGTTTCAAAATCTATATATTCAATACAGGCAAAATGAATGCAAGTAGTAGCTCTTGTCCTATCTGTTGTCATAAATAATTTTTTTGTCACAATTTGTAATAATTTGAAATCCTTAGCCTATGAAAATCTAAATAGGTTATAAACCTGAAGATAATGAGCATAATCCACATGTGCCCATGCTCACTGCAGAGAGCAATTGTCTTATTCAGATATCTTGGCAAATGTGTAGGGTAGCCATTCAACAAGTGCTCATTGACTTGAATTAAATTACCTTTCTCCAAAACACATGCTATTCTTTTTCCTTGGGAGGCTTTTTCCCTGTCTACCTTCTGCAACTAGTAAACTTAGTCGAACATTCTGGTCAAATGCGAAGTCATTGGTGGAACATTTGGGAATATTCTAGGCCAACCTGGTCACTCCCTGTTCAGTGATCCTTCTACCTTTTAATTATCTGGGATAATTAGACTGGGACGTTCACAGTAGTAATTGGCTTGCTTACTTCATTTCTGCATGCCCAGAGTTTAAAAGCTCTCCTGTTTACAACAGCTTGTTTCCCAAAGGTGTGTGGAGAGAGAATATAACCACTTATGTTATGGGCTTAGAGTGGTAGATTTTACTGAAGATACTTGGTAATTTTGAACATTTTTAAAAATACAGCTCATTTTTAGAAAATAATACATTGAACCTAGTTTTTCAGAATATACAAATACTAAGAATGAGCCAATATATAACATAATAATAGCTTTAAAAAATCATACTATTTTCTTATGCCTTCTTTCCCCTCATGCTATTTAACAATGTTGTTATTGCCATAATAGTAATAAATATAAGAATTACTGAACATCAAGTTTTTACAGTATCTATAAAATTATAAAAATATCTCACAAGGTGTTGCATGGATTAAATATTTTAGAGTTTGCAGAATGTTATAAAGATTTTCATTTGACTCCATAAACAAAATGCATCCTATATCAACTGTTTCAATATTGATATTGTAGGTACTTTACTAACCTAAAAATACCACCAATAATTTAATAAATATTGTCTCTGAATATGAATATTACTCCATTCCTTTGTAGGATGAGGTAAGTACAATTTTTAAACATAAAAATTAATTATGCATGGCTAAGACTCATACGTTGACTGAAAATATATGACATATTTACCTGCGAGGTAAGTATGTCTATTTATGAGTTTACTCCAAAGACAATAAAACAAAATCAAAACATCAAAAATAAAGAGGCCATGTTTAAAATTTAGAGCACCGGGGGAAGGAATTAAAATTTTAAGTGTTAGATCAAGAGCACATGAGGATAAAATATTAACAGGAATAAAAGTCATACTATTCAGGGGAGCCGGGGTGGCTCAGTCGGTTAAGCGTCTGCCTTTGTGCTCTCTCTTGCTATCTCTCTCTCTCTCAAATAAATAAATAAAACCTTAAAAAAAAAAAAGTCATACTATTCATTGCATTCTGTTTGTGAAATATCCCCAAGTTCATCGTGCCAGGCCTGGTGGCAGATGGCTAGTCTGTTGCATTTTTTTTTTTTTCCACAAATGGCAATGTAGTCTACATTGCCCCGTGCAACTTATGGTCCAGTATGTATAGGAGAAATTATAAAGTACCTGAGAGGGACATTTGATCTTCATTCCCATTTTTTACACATTATTTACACATGTTGGGTAATTTTAGAACAAGCTCTCTTTACAGTAGCACCATTGACATTTTAAAGCAGATTAACGATTTGTTGTGGGGGCGGTCCTGTGCATCGTAAGATGTTTAGTAGCACCCCTGGCCTTTATCCACTAGATAACATTAGCATCCCTCCATTTGTGACAGCCAAAAATGTCTCCAGACAATGCCAAATATCCCCTAGGAGCAAAATTATCCTTACCTGAAAACTACTGCTTTAGATGGTGTATGACAAGCTTTACTTAGCAAGGGAAAATAATTCAGACGAGCTCCAGGATTTATCTGGGATTTTATGTACACTAAGTGGAATTAACTTTTTCTTTTTTTTCTTTTTTTTCCCCTTACTATTCACATCCTTTCTCTGGATATTTTTATTTCTGTTCTAGTCAAGTAAGATCCTAGTTCCTCAGAGCTAATTTTGATACTGGGTTTTAGTAAATATAACAGTATCCCTTTGAGATGTTTCCCTCTATTTTTAATTTTTTTATGTTTTTATGCTTTTTTATTATTTTATTTTATTTTCTCCTTTATTCTTAACTTTCTTCCTTTCTTTTTTTTCTTTTTTGAAAAGGGGATAACTCCCTATTGCTAATGAAACTTTAATTAAGCACCAATTTCTTTATCAAACAGAAGTATCTATGACCAAAGAGTTTAGTAAGAAACAAGTTTTTTACTCCCAGATCAAACACTATCTATGGCTACAAAAATGTAAATGTCATTGACATAATGAGACACTGGATTACAAGTTCTTGGGGGTCCAATTTGGTTCTGAAATATGGGTGAAAGAAGAACCCCCACATTTTAATAAAGTCTTACTTCAGAGTAAGGCTGTCTGCCTTCAAATTGAGCATCTGTAGATCTGAGACTATCAAAATAAAATCAAATGAATCTATAAGACTCTGACTCACTAAATTTCCTACAAGTCATCCATTGTAGAATTTATTCATACTTCTCCTGATTGATCACAATAATTCCTCTTTTCCCCCTACTCCCCACCCCAATAAATTCAAGCTTCTATTGTTTGACTTCCTTGTTGTTTTTCAGAAATTGCTTTCTCAGTTATATATGTGGGAGGCATTTTGAAATTTTAGATGCTTTTCAATTAACTGCCAAACACATCCTTCAATGGGCTACCCAAAGATTTAGAGTCATCATTTGGCATACTTTCCTGTCACAGTAAAACTATTCAAGTACAACCATTATTAATGAGCTAAAATTTTGAAATCAGTTGACAATTTCAAGATGGTTGATAAAATGCTACTAAGCACTTAGAGTCCTCTAAAGCACAGCTAGTTACTATAAAGATGATTTATGAAGATGTATTCTTTACAATATACAAATACATTGTAAAATGAATGCATTTACTTAAGGTGGTATCTATATCCACATGTAAGCTCTCCAGACATTTATGTATTTGAGAAAAGTCTCCAATTGCCTGGAGCAAGCTCAGAATCACAGCATATGGAGTATGTCTAAAACCTCAATTGCAGAGGGACCTCCATAACAGAATCAGAAGTTAATGCTTGCTCCCTATATTTAAAGTGGCAAACCTAGGATCAGTTCCTCTCAGTTCTGTCTCATCTATGTACAGCTCAGTAATTGGGGCTCAGGGGAATTTATAGTCACTCAATCCATTTGCATTCTTAAGTTTAGCAGAAACCGAGAATCTTGGTTTTTGGTCTAATTTTAGCATACTGTTTAATTTAGCCAAGTTTCTTAACTTCTCTGTGCAGCTATCTTGTCATTCGTCAGCTGAAGATCATGGGGAATATCTCTAATAGCTGTGCTGACCTATGAACCTTAGCTCTTTCAACTTTCAAATTTCTGTCTTAAACCTACTTGCATATCAAGGATGCTGACGTTTTTGATGTTCATTATTTTGGACTCTTAAAGATTATCCTAAGTTTGGATCTACTTACCTATTGGATGTCATATCTGGCTTTACTCCTATAGAATTCTTACAGAAAATTTAAAAGAGAAGAATAAAATGTTGCAAGTAAAGATACTAGAGAGTCTCTGGGCAGAGGCATTACATAATTGCTACACTCAAAGCCAGGATCAGTTGAAGTAGTCCAAAACCTTGTTCGCTTTGTCCAGAAATAGCAGTTGGAGTAAACCTATTCTCAAAAGATCCTGCAATTCAGTTCTCTAAGCTTAATGAATTTAGACAGTTCAAATGAAACATTTGGCTAAAATCCTGAATTTCTTAGGCACTCAACTAAAGTCAGCTCTTTCACTATGCGTTAGGGGGCTCCAAGTCATGATTTCTAAAGAAAGGGAGTATAATTGCTAAACTCTCTGGACATTAAGGCATAATACCTCATATCTGCCCCAATTTTTCTCTAATTATATATACAAATCTCTCCCTGTTGATTTTGTAAATGCTTTGCTGATCCACAGTTCACATTGCCTGCCCGTGAGCTCTGTCAGGTCATACTTAGAGTGACAAAGGACTTTGGAGAGTTTATCTTAGTAAACCCTAAGTAATTGAGTGTTTAACCTGGAGGCAAATATTGGCTTCTCAGGTTAAAAGTGGAACCATAGAGATAAATCATTTGACTCTAGGATTTAGCATCTATCCATTATCAAGGACTAACCTTCATTCACTGTAGACAACAGTAGACAACAAGGTGAAGGGCAAGCCAGGAAGAATCCCAGGGGAAGCATCTGTTCTAATCCTCAGTAGTTCAAATCTAAAAGCCATTGAGAGAATTGTTCCAGCAGATGTTGATTGCCACCAGAGATCAGAGACAGATGATCTCTTAGGTAGCAAAAGCCTATCCCTTGAACTTTTGAAACGTTTCAACATTATGTGAAATGCTTAAGAATTTCTTAAAATACAGGAAAATCTTCACCTGCATTCTAAGTTTCTCTATCGCTGCCCAGGTAATGCAATACAAATAAATAACTTTTCTGTTACTTTCTGTTAGTTTCAAATTAGGTCATTTGATGTATAATGTCTATCTTCAACAAAAACAATGCAAACATTTACAGATAAGGCTGAAGATATTTCAGAGTTTGGTGAGGTTTTTAAATGTTAAACTTTTGTGTTTTATACATACTCAACCCTAATTTTCTTTAATGATTAAAGAATTTCATTTGAAAGTGTGTATTTTTAGCACTCTGAACACAGTTTTCCAAAGAAGCAGTGTTATAGATAAATAAATCAGGAAGATCTATTCAGTATGTAATTGCGACAAAAATGATAGAAATAGAGATATTAGGTTCATTCTAGTAAGTAACTAAAAAAGTGCAAAACTTGAGTAAGCTTGATTTCTTTAATATTGATGATTGGAAAATAAGGAAAGATGAAATGATAGGTTGAGAATCTCCTAAATATCCAAAAAGACAGTTCTGGCTGGACATCACAGCAACAGTTCCCTTACAGGTTTATGTTTAGTAAACAACAGCTTGAACTAGGGGGCAATTCCAGAACAGTGGCCAGCAAATGAAAAAGGAAAGAAGTCACGGGAGTGTATTTGAACCATGACATATGACAGAAATGAGTCAAATTATCAGCCATGCCAGACATCCAGTGGTAAGCCTGACTTAGGACAGGAAGACTGTGGTTCTTCCCAATGCCAAAGGAATCTGGGGCTGGTCAATGGCTTCGGGGCTCTGGGAAAAGCTTCAGGCAATGTGTCATCACATTTTTGAAAATGTGGGATATTCACATGAACTGGAAATAATATCAGAAAGTGATTTTACTAAACTTCCAGGCTTGCCAGCACTACAGCCTAGACCAGTCACTATGAGCCTGATGTTTAGTCTGAGTTAAATCATTAATCTGACTACTTAATTTGTCTTCTTGCAAAGTGAGCCTGTTGGAATCAGAACAATGATTACAATTAATTTATTAAATTGAAAAGATAGTTAAGGCAAAATAAATCTGGTTAATTAACTTTGATGCTTATATTATTTGTTCCTCCACTCTCACAATTTCACTACTCTAACATCATTTTATCAGGGAAACTCTCTTAATCTTCCTCACTGAAATAACACCCTCCCCCACTACCCACATTCTTCATCTTACTTCTCTGCCTTGCTATACCTTCACTTGCTTGTTTATTACTTGAATTCCCACACTAGAATGTAAACTCATAAGGTCAGGGCTTTGTTTTATTTACCTCCCTAGAACAGTGCCGGGTACATCATAGGCACTCAAATGTTGAATGAATGAATCATGCACTTTAGAGAAAATTGTTCCTGCTAGAGACTGTGTAATATTTTACATACAACCTCCATACTACTATAGTCCACTCCAAAACTATAGCTGTGATTTTTTCCCCCACATAAATCTGGATAGATTATTTTTATGCGTTAAATGTTTATGGTATCGGGGCACCTGGGTGGCTCAGTCGTTAAGCGTCTGCCTTAGGCTCAGGTCATGATCCCGAGGTCCTGGGATCGAGCCCCACATCGGGCTCCCTGCTCAGCGGGAAGCCTGCTTCTCCTTCTCCCACTCCCCCCGCTTGTGTCCCCTCTCTCGCTGTCTCTCTCTGTCAAAAAATAAAATAAAAAATCTTAAAAAAAAAAAAGTTTATGGTATCTATCTCTCTGAATTGGGTGACTAGAAAGAACTAGATCTCTCATTAAATATTGATGCAATGTTGACAACTGAGATTACGAAGTCTTCTAGCATTTTCTGATTTTTGAATATATGGCTTTACTTTGTGAAGCTATATAAGGCCTATCCATACTGATCCTAGGAGAGTAGGGGATAAATTCATGATTGACATTATTTATTTTGATTCAAAGCTTAAAATATATGAAGGCCTCTGAATAGATATTTATGTGTTACTTTTTTTTCATTCATGTGTAAAGGATATATGATATATATTACTTATCAAAATAATATAATTTTCTTTTTATATCACTTTGGTTCTTGGTATTTGTAGTTTTTAGTCCTTGACTACAGAATAAAGGCTCATGTTTTCTATTATTTGTGTCCTTAGAATGGAGTTATCCTGAAAAGAAGCATTTAACTGCTTAGTTTTTAACTACTTGCATTAGCCACTTTTTTTTCCCTTTCTTATCTTGCAAATGAAATTAAGTAAAATAACTGTAGTAGAATATTTCTGGCATCAAGTTGGCAGAATTACAGAGAAAAAAAATCAAATAAATTATTATTAAAATGAGATTTCTTTCTCCTTCGCTTAACACGCAATGCCTATGATAACGTTTCTTTTGCTTTTATCTTCTAAAAATTAAATAGATGTTAATGGGCTATAAATGTAACGAAAGGGAGAAACTTCTTATCCAATATAAAAATCTAACTACAGGGGCACCTGGGTGGTTCAGTCGTTAAGTGTCTGCCTTTAGCTCAGGTCATGATCCCAGGGTCCTGGGTCCAGCATGGAGTCCTGCATGGGAGGAAGGTATCCCTGCTCAGCTGGGAGCCTGTTTCTCCTTCTGCCTGATGCTCCCCCTGCTCGCTTTCTCTCTCAAATAAAGAAATAAAATCTTTAAAAAAATCTAACTTCTAACGACTCAGTATGTGTCTTCAGGACAGAAATTTAAAAAAAAAATGAAAAATGAAGGATATAACCAAAAACAAATCATCTGGCTCTCTCAAATTTCCCAAATTGGTTTATGCGGTAATTATATCTCTAAAATGAATTTGGGGCTTGAGAATTGGATTGACTTTATACAATACAACATATAAATTAGATAAAAGCCTATATTTTCTCTAACTTGGTTTTGTTAAACAGTAAACTGAGCACCATCGTGGTGGAATTTTGGATCCCATCTATTTGAACATATGAATATAAGAATGCTCATATGCATAGATGCGTGCATGCACATGAAAAATGCTAACCATTTAAAATGAAATTTCGTAAGGAAAAAGACTAAAAAATAATTTAGTGGTAAACAGTTTTCACCAATAATTCCATGGTTCTCTTAAAATGAAATAAATTGGTAGTTCAGTGCAAAAAAAAAAAAAAATAAATAAGCAACATGCCATAACTGTGCTCTGAATTCATATGATGGGAAACCAAAGAGAGGCAATTCATTTTTTGTTTGTTTTTCTCAACAACAAAAGTTTCTGATGGTTTAATTTTGCAGACCTAACTGCTCCATCCCAAATAAACTCCAAAGCCTTTCAAGATGATTTGCAGCCTTTTGTATGCAGCTGCTGTTCTACATTCCAGGACTTTCTTCAAAACATGCTATATCATATAATACTATAAGTCAAGACTTTATATCACTTGATAAAACTAAAATATTCATTTAGTTTTTAAGGTGCATTTTCCTGACATAGTACCTATAACAGTGGTTCTCAAAGTGTCATCCATGCATTGCTGGGTGTCCCCCAAGAACATTTCAGAGGGTCCACAAGATTGAACGATTTTCGTAATAATGCTAAAACACTACACCCTTCTTACTCTCGAATCCCATGTATACAGTGGAATTTTACAAAGGTTACAGGATGCATAATCACATCGTATAATGGAAAGTGTCAATGTTTGGAATTTCCACATAACTCAGTAGTGAGAAATGAGAAGAAATAACTATAAGTGAGTAATGAAAAAAATTCTGATTTCCTACTTAATACCCTGATAAAAAAGAGAAAACATACAAAAGTGTATATTATGATCTGAGCTGACCCTCTCGTCTCAAGGAATCCTGTTGGGACATAAGGCAGGAAAACCTGTGATACACTTAAGACAGTATTAAAGCGGCATGGGAAAATGTCTGATAAGTTGTTCCAAGTTTCAAGGCTCAGCGTTTCCTCCACTCCTCAGGTGTTCCCTCCAGTTAAAAAAAATACATACAGAATTAGTTGATATAAATTCCGTTCCACTCTTCTACCTTGCCTGTCGATCACGATGTTTTTAAAATGAGATCAGCAAACATCCCGTATTCATTCAGTGGCATTGAATCAAACGCCTCTCATGATTCCTTAGTGCAGTTACCCTCTACCTAAGGCAGGAACTTTCTGAGGAGCAATTGGGGAACCGGCTTAGTGCATTGAGGCACTGAATGCTAATTTTTGAATCCAAGTGACTCTACGTGATATGTGTTAAGTGTGACTAAAGTCATGTGACTAGCTTTTTAAAGCAGATTCACCAGAATGTGCTTATCCAACAAAAATGCTGTGGCATGCTCTTTGAAATGGTGAACTTGTTTTTCTGAAGTAATCATAATTTATAGGATGCTTAATCAAATAAAGAAAGTGGAGGTCTAAGCTGAAAAATACTGGTTTGGTTAAAAAAAAACAACCACCTAGACTTTATTATATAACAATGTATTACTTTTCTTATTTATTAACTATTTTTGAGACCAGAGATATTTATCTCAGGCAAATATGTTTCCTAAAATACTATATGCTTAAATAACTTTGAGCGATGATATCACAATCCAATTTTAAAGATAATTTCAAAAGAGGATTTCCCAAAACATTCTGTACAATAGCAGTGTTCCTATAATAAGTACAAATTCCCAAGAATTAGTATGGCAACACTCATTTAATTGTTCCAGTGTTTTTGTTTAAGAAACAAAATAGCAGCCCTATTATTTTAAACCATACCTCATAGTTTAGGGTAAATTATAAAATTGTTGTACCAAACAAGGATTATTACAGGAGATTAAATTAAAGATTTCTACATTATTCTGGAAATGCAGATGCAAATTACAGCTTCTCAGAAGGAAGTTAGGACCCTCACAGATATTTTGAGAGGTTTTGAGAAAATACAAGAATGAACATTGAATAATTCTAAACAGCTATTTATTGGCAGTTAGTGAGCCATTTTGTTGGTGTAGTTTTTAAGAATCTTCTGAGAATAAAAAATGCAGAGAGCCTGTCACATTTTTATTTCACAAATGATAATGAGGAATTTTGACAGAGCACCATTTTTTTTTCTACTAGATTCAAGAAATGGTCTTCTGTACCCCTTGGTCCTTACGAAGTAACAATCAGTACAAATAAAACTATGAAAGTTAACCCAAGTTAACCCATATTCTCCAGAGAGCAGATGATCCAGATTTGGATGAATCTTCCAAGTTCCTACAAGAAAAATCATTCCTTAGAGTATCCTAGAAATCAAAACTAATATTGAAAAAAAAATGCTCTGGTTTAAAAATGGGATATGGCACAGAACCTAAATTACCAGAAATCTAATATATCAAATAAAGGTCTTTTAATCAAGTACTTTTTATTAAAACTGGAAGTATTTTCATATAGTGATTGTTATAATAACAAGGACAATGCCTACAAGAATGACACTTTCTGTACAGTGTGTTAAAAGCTCAATAGTAGCAAAAGGTTATGAAGGGTATCTTTAGAATGCAGAGTAGCAGTGAGCAGAATAAAAAAACATTCTTCAAAACTATAAATATATTATCATCTGTTGCATATGTTGTCTCCTGGGATGATAATTTATGGTCATAAAAATGAAGCTTTGCTGCAGAATGTTGGCTAATTTTTCTGGAGATCAGAGAAGGAACAAAAGAGACACTAAAAAGCACTATCCACATATTTACCCATGTTTTGCAATTTCTTCAAGTTTTCAGAGCTTATTACAGTCAAGGTCACTGTTAAGAATTTAATTCAACTAGCTGTTAGATATAAAATTTTATTTTATTTGTCTTGGTCTTAACCTAGTGAACTGTAATCCCAAGAACAGCAACATTTTTGTGCAGGACACATTTTAAGAAATACTTAGATGTACGAACAGTGAATCCACTACAGAATCTGGTTGAAAATGGGAAATGTAAACAAGAGTGTAACTTACAGAGGCATCAGGAGAGTTCCAACTCCTATATCAACTCATCTAGGAATATCTCTGGGACACTGTGCTTCTGAATTTCTGGTTCTATTTCTGTGGCTTTATTTGTAGATGAAACTCAGTCTGGCAAATTGGGCTCTTTTTCAGAATGTGAGATAGATGCCATGTGACACACTTGGTCATTGATAATAGAATTGTTGAAATTGATAATTTTAGAAAGAATGAGTTTTTTTAATTAATAATAACCTTTTATTTTTTTAAAGATTGTATTTATTTGACATAGAGAGAGAAAGAGAGAGAGAGAACAAGCACAGCAGGGGGAGCAGAGAGAGAAGGCTCCCCACTGAGCAGGGAGCCTAATGCAGGACTCCATCCCAGGGTCCTGGGATTGAGCCCCGCATCGGGCTCCCTGCTCTGCAGGAAGCTTGCTTTTCCCTCTCCCACTCCCCCTGCTTGTGTTCCCTCTCTTGCTGTCTCTCTCTCTGTTAATTAAATAAATAAATAAAATCTTTAAAAAAAAATATCAAAACTTTGGAATTTGCCTAATAGTGCATTGGATAAGTATTGTATATGAATAAAGTGGAGTATGATACATTATTTAATGATATTGTTAAAATTTATCATTTAGAAAATTCTACATTTTATATTTTAAGTTAAAATAGATTACAAAACAACACTGAGTTTGTATAAGAAGAAAATACTGGATTGATAAGTGAATATCATTTTATATATCAGTACATATAATATGATCCCATTTTGTAACTATATACATAATTGGTAATTACAATTGGTTACCTTTGGTAGTATCATTAATAATGATCATTATATCTTTATTTTCTAAAATTGCCTGCCATGAAAAAAGAATTCTATAAAGAAATGTCTTTTCAAAGGAATCTGCCAATAAATACATGAAGAAATCATCAAATGCATTTTGAATCAAATTAATACAAATTAAAACAACTAGATACAATTCTCAAAACTAACAAACACACAAAAAACGATAATATCTATTTTTATCAGTATATACTTAAGTGTGCTCTTAAAATGGGCACAGGAAATCCACTTTTGACACAGCAAATCCACTTTTAGGGTTATATCATAGGGAAATTATCAGTCATACAATAATGAATGCAAATGGATCATTTACACATTTGCATAAAATATTGAAAAGCTATCATTTGATGAAGTACAACATCTATGCATAATAAAAACCCTCTGCAAAGTAGGTTTAGAGAGAACATACCTCAACATAACAAAAACCTAATATGGAAAACCCACAGCCAATAGCATACTTAATGGTGAAAAACTGAGAGCTTTTCTCCTAAGGTCAGGAACTAGTAGACCAGGATGTCCACTCTTACCACTTTAATTGAACATAGTATCAGAAGCAATTAGACAACATAAAGAAATAAAAGACATCCAAATAAGGAAGAAGTAAACTCTCACTATTTGCAGATGGCAGGGGACTATATATAGAAAACCCAAAAGACTCCACCAAAAAACTACTAGAACTGATAAATGAATTCAGTAAAGTCACAGGATGCAAAATCAATGTACAGAAAGGTGTTGTATTTCTATATACCAGTAATGAAACAGCAGAAAGAGAAATTAAGAAAACAATCCCATTTACAATTGCACCAAAGCAATAAAATATTCAGGAATAAACTTAACCAGAGAGGTGGAAGACCTGTGCTCTGAAATCTATAAAACCCTGATGAAAGAAATTCAAGATGATGTAAAGAAATGAAAGACATTCTATGCTCATGAACTGAAAGAACAAATACTGTTAAAATGTCCATACTACCCAAAGCAATCTACACATTTAATGCAATGCCTATCAAAATACCAACAGCATTTTTCACAGAACTAGAACAAAAAATCCTAAAATTTGTATGGAACCACAAAAGACCCCAAATAGTCAAAACAATCGTGAAAAAAAATGGAGGTATTACAATTCCAGATGTTGAGTTATATTACAAAGCAGTAGTAATTAAAATGATATGGTACTGGTATAAAAATAGACATATAGATCAATGGAACAGAACAGAAAACCCAGAAATAAACCCACAACCATATGGTCAATCAATCTTCGAAAAGGAGAATGAATATAAATAGAAAAATGACAGTCTCTTCAACAAATGGTGTTGGGAAAACTGTACAGCCACGTGCAAAAGAATGAAACTGAATAACATTCGTTCATCATACACAAAAATAAACTCAATATGGATTAAAGACCTAAATGTAAGACCTGGAATCATAAAAATCCTTTAAGGGACCACAGGCAGTAATCTCTCTGACATCAGCCTTAGCAACATTTTTCTAGATATGTCTCCTGAGATGAGAAATAAAAGCAAAAATAAACTGTTGAGACTTCATCAAAATAAAAAGTTTCTGCACAACAAAGAAAACAATTAACAAAACTAAAAGTCAACTTATTGAATAGCAGAAGATATTTACAAATGACATATCCCATAAGGGGTTAGTGTTCAAAATATATAAAGAACTAATACAACTGAAGACAAAAAAAACAATATAATTAAAAATGGGCAGAAGATATGAACAGACATTTCTTCAAAGAAGACATACAATTAGCCACCAGACACATGAAAAGATGCTCAACATCAGTAATCATTAGGGAAATGCAAATCAAAACTACAATGAGATATCACCTCACACTTGTCAGAATGGCCAAAATAAACAACACAAGAAACAACAAGTGTTGGTGAGGATGTGGAGAAAAAGGTACCCTCTTACACTGTTGGTGGGAATGCAAACTGGCACATTCACTGTGGAAAAAAGTATGGAGGTTCCTCAAAAAATTAAAAATAGAACTACCCTATGATCCAGTAATTATACTACTGGGTATTTACCCCCAAAATACAAAGCACTAATTCAAAAGGATACATGCACCACTATGCTTATTATAGTATTATTTACAACAGTCAAACTGTGGAAGCAGCCCAAATGTCCACTGATAGATGAATGGATAAGGAAGAAGTGGTACATCTCACACACACACACACACACACACACACACACACTGGAATATTATTAAGCCATAAAATGAATGAAATCTTGCCATTTGCAACAACAGGTATAGAATTAGCACAATGTTAAGTGAAATAAGTCAGTCAGAGAAAAACAAATACCATTCGATCTCACTCGTATGTGGAATTTAAGAAACAAACAATCAAAGGACAAAAAGAGAGAGAGAGAGAAAGAGACAAATCAAGAAACAGACTCTTCACTATAGAGAACAAACTGATAGTTACAAGTGGGTACCTGGGTGGGGAGATGGGGATTAAAGAGTACACTTACCATAATGAAAAAAATTAAAGAATAATAGAATAAAATGATAAAAATGAAAGAAAAGCTAGATATAATAATAATTTGCCCAATAATTAGAGGTTGATTTTTAAAAAAATGGTACAACCAGATAATAGAATAGATAAAATTGACAAAAATGAAAACTTGAAGATTATTTATTGACAGTGAAATATATTCAACAGGTATATTGCTAAGAGAAAAACAGGTTATACAGTAATATTATGAATAATCCTATTCTAATTATGTATTCATGCATAGGTGTGTATATTAGGTATGCAGAAAAAATCTGGAAGTATCGACTGACAAAGTTACAGATGTTCTCTGTGGGTGGCACAATTATGGATGACTTTTCTCCTTTTTATTGCTTTGTTTTGAAATTTTTATAACGTGAGCATATGTTGTTTAGGTAAACATGAATTTTAAAATGCTTTAAAATTATATCTAGTTGGACGGAGGAGCTGAGAATTTATCCAATCCGTTTACTAAAGGTGGCTCAATCAGATGCAAAAATGGGTAAATATAAAAATCCCAAGACTTCAGACATGAGAGAACCATGCTGCATTTGTGGGGGACACATTAAACTGATGTATGACATTTCAGAATTACCATCATTACCCACCTTATAAACAGTGATCATCTATCTTCCCAGAAGTAACAGTAGTTTAATGTTAAAGGATACATTTCCTTCAGGGGAAGATATAATTGACAAAACATTGAGAGACGTGATTTCTATTTATTTGCAAGTCAACATAACACAAGGTGAAAAACATATTAAAAAGGAAAAAAAAGAAAAAGAAAAAGTGACTCACTCTTGTTGTGTAAGCAGCTTCTGGATCATCCTCTAGAACACGTGAAAGTCCAAAATCAGAAACCTTACACACCAAATTACTGTTGATCAAAATGTTACGAGCAGCAAGGTCCCGGTGAACATAACCCATATCTGAGAGGTACTTCATGCCAGATGCTATCCCTCGAAGCATCCCCACTAGCTGGATGACCGTAAACTGGGCATCGTGTTTCTGAGAAGTATTTCAAATATACAATTAAGATGTGTTGCTCTTCCTTAAAGATATATCTTGGTTAAAATCTCACATACTGAACTGTAAAAAGACTGACTATATACATTTTAGTTCTAAGCACTCCAGCCTAACAAGATATGTGAATAAATAGATACAAGGCTAAAACAAAACAGCACAGTAGCTACATTACTAAATACTTCATTACAAGGAGTGTCCTAACATTCTGACTTCAGGTTCAAAACTAGATCTTTCCTGGTCTTTTTGTGACATACAAACCCCTCAGAAATTTTAAATTCAAGAACAACAAAATGAAATGACTCCTGTGGCTATTTTAGTTTTACATATTTATTTGATTGAATGTCCATTCTTCCTTCTGGTTTTTCAGATGTTTTATTAATTGCTTCAAAGAAGGTGGATGTTAAATGTTTAAATTATCATCATAAATAAATAGTTCAGAATTAGTCAAAAATATTTACTGAATATTCATTTTCTACTCAGTCTTGAGTTATAAGTCATAAAATGGAAAACAATAAAACACAAAGTCAGAGATCTGTATTTAGAAAAGCTTCCAATTTACTTGGATTAAAATACAAATATATGATTTATATGATAAATAGGTAAATAGATACACACATACAGATGTACATATGTGCATAAATGTATATATAGATAAATAGATATAAAATTCCATGTTTAGTTATATCTACACAATAACAATTTAAAAGAATATCTATTATAATGGTTTTAATTACCTGATTCAAAAAATATTTGTTTTTGAAATGTTTGGGAAAATAATTGCTGATAAAATTTGTATTTGCCTCGTGAATATTAAAATAAATACCTTCTCATTTATAGAAAATTTAAAAGTTTCCTCCATGATAATGAATTATACCATGCTTCCTATCTATCTATCTATCTATCTATCTATCTATCTATCTATCTATCATCTATCATCTATCTATATCTATTTTATAGCACTGCAAGCATATTAAAGACAGAGTATATGTCTTTTTTATCCCTTGCAGTGATTGGTGATTGGCAGTGTCTTGTTCTCCATAAAACTTTCACATATCTTTGAACAAATATTTGCTGAAAAAATTAAAAAATACGTATAGATGCATATATATCACCAAAATGATATCTCTGAATTGAGAAAACTTTGAAATTATAATACTTGCTTATTTTCTGAGACAAAAGCTCTATGTGAGAGATAGATGGTCTTCTACCTAATAGCACTCTGAGGTTACTTTCAATGAAGAAAAGAGAATATTTGTCTTACAACAATGTTACTTATGTCTTAATTTATGGGTCTTTTTAAAATTTTTATTTTAACTAATGTGAATCTTGGCAGTATAAAAAGACTGAAGATTGCACAAATTTGTTTTAAAAATATAAACCAATTGCTGGAGTGGGGGGTGGGGTGGGAGGGATGGGGTGACTGGGTGATAGACACTGGGGAGGGTATGTGCTCTGGTAAGCGCTGTGAATTGTGCAAGACTGTTGAATCTCAGATCTGTACCTCTGAAACAAATAATGCAATATATGTTAAGAAAAAAAAAAAGAAGAAGAAGAAGGTAGCGGGAGGGGAAGAATGAAGCGGGGGAAATCGGAGGGGTAGACGAACCATGAGAGACGATGGACTCTGAAAAACAAACTGAGGGTTCTAGAGGGGAGGGGTGTGGGAGGATGGGTTAGCCTGGTGGTGGGTATTGAGGAGGGCACATTCTGCATGGAGCACTGGGTGTTATGCACAAACAATGAATCATGGAACACTTCATCTAAAACTAATGATGTAATGTATGGGGATTAACATAAGAATAAAAAAAATATAAACCATTAACTTTGTAAGACTGTTGAATCATAGACCTGTACCTCTGAAACAAATAATACATTATATGTTAAAAAAAAAAAAAAAAGAAGATAGCAGGAAGGGAAAAATGAAGGGGGGGAAATCGGAGGAGGAGACGAACCATGAGAGACTATGGACTCTGAGAAAAAAACTGAGGGTTCTAGAGGGGAGGGGGATGGGGGGATGGGTTAGCCTGATGATGGGTATTAAAGAGGGCATGTACTGAACAGAGCACTGGTTGTTATACGCAAACAATGAATCATGAAACACTACATCAAAAACTAGTGATGTAATATATGGTGATTAACATAACATAATAAAATAAAAAAATATAAACCATTAACTTTGGATGCTGCAAGATAAAGATGCAATTTTAGTCTTCCTCTTACTATTTAGTACCCCCCCTCCAAATTTCAGTTTTACTTTAAACTTTGTTATCTAATTGCTGGCAAAATATTAGCAGTTGCCTCTAACATTTTTAGCAATTCATTCCATATTTATGCATATATATGTATAGGTAGAGGGATAAGAGATATAGATAGGGATAAGAGATATATGAATATATATAAAATCTTCTACTTACACGTAAGAAACTGTCCAAGGAACCATTCTCCATGTATTCTGTGACAATCATAACTGGTTTACCTGGATATAGGGTAAAGAATAAATTAAACATGATCATCAGCAGAGTTCAACAAATATCATATCATGAATACATACAATACACTTTGATACAGTGATGAATTAAAAAATGTAAAACTTTCCCTGTCTCCCCAATTTTGCAATGTTTCAAAAAAATTCAATAGAAAATAAAACCAAAAAAAAAATTGAAGAAGATTGGTTTGCAGAACAAGGGCCTACAACCTATAGTATCCAAATTGGCTTATTTGGAATGGCTTTCTGTGAACATAAAATATGCCCCCTTTCTTCCCTTTAATTGCATCCTAGCTGATCTACAAAATCAGGTATTTCTGCCTTCCAGCCCAAGATAGAGCCAGGATTTCCACAATCATTCATACTTTCTACAGATATTTATAGAGCTATGTACTAGGTGTTCCTTTTTATGCTGGTTAGTGAGAGCAAGTAAATCAAAGTCCCCATCTTCATGATCCTATTTGTGAATTTCATAAAACAAGACTAATAATTATAACTCTTAAAAATCTGTATTCAATTAACACATTAGAAATATAAAATCCATGTTTAAAAGGAAAATAAAATTAAAATAGCTGTTGGCAGTAACTTATAATAACCATTTTAGAAATATGTGGCCTTAAATACCATTAAACCGTTTAATGAGCATTTAACTTTATTTATATAGCACTTGCTATGTGCAAGATGCTGGTTTAATTATTCTATATATGATAACTTGTTATTATCACTTCCGTTTTACACATGAGAAAGCTGAGTTATGTAGAAGGTAATTAACTTACTCAATGTCATATAGCTAATAAATAATAAAGCCAAGAGCAGCAAACTGAATCCACTATGCTGTTACTTTTGGAAATTTATACTGAGGGAAACATTTAAAATATGAAAAAGCATTAGATACGAGAGTGTTGAGTATGCTGATACATATATTTACAAATAGAATAAATGTTCAACTATGTAATGATTCAGGCAATTTTTGGGTGTCAATTCCATGGATTATTCTGAATTGAAATGACAACTCTGAAGTCTGTAGCATTTTAGATAATTGTTACAGTTTAATTGTTACTTGATAATTACAGATAATTGTTACATGTGAGCAAAGTTGAAAATATAACTCTATATACATTATGATAACAACTTGGAAAATAAGTAATGCAAAATGAACAATTCAAAAAGAAAAAGAAATATGGAAAATGGATATTTTTGATATACAGAAAACACGAGTAAATTTTTTGCATAATATAATTATGTAACATTATATATTTATACGTGTATATTACATACATACATTACACTACTTCATCTTTACATCATGTTGTGCTTTAGTAATATGTATTATTCCCATTTTATGATGTCCTCAACTGAAAGCATTGTAGATTTAAGAAACCTGCTGAGGTCACACAATTAGTTAGTTCTCCAGCAGATCCCCAACACAGCTGTCTCTGATTTTAAAACCTACACTATTACTACACTATAATTCTCTTCCTTTATTTCTGCTATACTATTGTTTTAAATATAATTCCATCATGTCACAAACAGAAGGAAAATCACTTGTCTTCCATGTCCAGAGGACCTGAATCCAGTCTTGACTGAGCACTGCTGAAAGACCTTGTTCAAATGGCTTTTTAAAAAAACATCGATGCACCCCTCATTGTAGCACACATTTAAGTTTTCCTCATATGTTCCTTCTATATCATGAAGGTTTGTTTGACATTCTGATGATAGAAAATAGCTTTCTGGGGTGCCTCGGTGGCTCAGTCAGTTAAGCGTCTGCCTTTGGCTCAGGTCATGATCTCACGGTCCTGGGATCGAGGCCCATGTAGGTCTCCCTGCTGAACAGGGAGCCTGCTTCTCCCTCTCCCTCTGCCCCCTGCCCCCCCCAAGTTTGTGCACACTCTCTCTCTCTCAAACAGATAAATAAAACTAAAAAAAAAAAAAAAGAAAATAGCTTTCTTTGCTTGCTTTTTCCTTTCATAGGTAAAAACTCTTAATTCACACTCGTTACAAATTATATGGCTTGATACTATGAAGGTTATACTTGCTATATTTAGTATTTGTATGTATCCCAAGCTATAGGTCTTATTTATTAAAAGGTAAGAAAAATTATTTGAATTCTATAATTTTCAGATAATTTTTATATATGTAACAATCGATATACCAATCTATTTTCCAATAAGGTACTGATTTAGTTATATATTTTGGGTAACACATCATATATATCTAGTTAATCTGGTAATGTCTAAAAAGTCATTTAGCCAAAAGCTTAAGCCTCTAGAAGTTGCTTCTTCAAAATTCTAATTAAGCTTTGATTTAACAATATTCAGCAAGAAAGGGAAGAATCAACATTTCCCTGAAAACTTCTATCTCTCCTGAACTGATCAATCCAATGCCTAAAAACTGGTCCCAGAGACTGATCTGAAATTAAAAGAAGGGATGAGTGAACAAACGAATGAATGAATGAACGAATGAAATCCTTCATATGCATGTTCTCTATAAATCACTATAATTTTCTATGTTCTGCCTTAATACCATTCTATGAAGAATAATAGGCTAGCAAAATCCAATGCATCCATTAAGTGTAGTCACATGTATTCTGCCTCACACAGCCAACTCTCAATTACAGTGGCCAGTTACCGAGTTTTTGTACTACCCAGACCTTTGCTTATCACTCGTTTCCTTCTGGCTCCCAGCCTTATGACCATTTAGTTTCTTGTTAGCCTGTCTAGTGGAATGTTTGGCAAGGGAAATAAAAGTAGCTGAAAAATCAAACCAGTCAATTAAGCCAAAGTCCCATGACCATTCAGAAATCAGATCAGGTTACATTTAGCTCTAAAATTTAGGTATTTGTAAACACATCAGTTAAGATGGGCAAGTCTGAAAATATGCTTTACATTAAGTTCAAAGATTCAGCAAACCCAAAAGTACAGACAAAGAATAAACAGAATCACAAATATTCTACCTTGGAAAGCCTTAATTTTTAAGTTTTATTTTTTTAGCGTCTAAGTTTCTATTCTACCTTAGCTTCCTTGTGCTTTTGATTAAAATAAATAGGGTTAAAGGAAAAGAAACTCTCTGCAATAGTGGTGAGAACTAGTTCTAACATGTATTAAATGTAGCTGGAAATTATTTATAAAATATCAGTTCATCTGCCCATGGATGCAATGTGTTTCTATCAAGATTGCATGCTCTCTCATATGTATTTTGATTTAGAAGTGACATTCTCAGCTTTTTCAAGGGCCTATATCATTTGCTGCCCTCAGAAATCCTAAAATACATCTGACTATCTGTACTAAACTCAATAAAATTATTGTTGGATGACTGGCTGAAATGAAACTCCAACAAAAATGAGCAAACAAAATGCGCAGTGGAATTTTGCTTTTGTTCCTAAGCTGATTCATGAGCATAAATAAAATTATGATCTTTCATAACTAAAGGGTTAAGGGAAGCGAATCAGTCTGTTACAATCACTTCATTTCCCCAACTATCCCCAGTGGTTCAGATATATTATTAATCTTTGAACCACTGTTTGATGACACAAGGGTTGTGATTCAGAATATATAAGAATTCCAGGTTCAATATTATGTATTTCACCACAGCCTTCCTAATCACATTTTCTATAAAGAGAAGGGCAGGAAAATGTAATAAATATATAGCCATACATAGAGATTTTTCTTGCAGTTATCAAATAAATGTTGGCTTTAGATTGAAATATTTTCATTCAAACATAAAAAGTATTTATTAATGATTAAAATATTAAAAATTATTGGGGTGCCTGGCTCGCTTAGTCAGTAGAGCATGCAAATCTCGATCTTGGGGTTGTAAGTTCGAGCCCCACATTGGATATAGAGATTACTTTAAAAAAATTAAAAAAAATATCTAGGGGCACCTGGGTGGCTCAGTTGGTTACCCGACTGACTCAATTTCTGCTCAGGTCATGATCTCAGAGTCCTGGGATCAAGCCCCATGTAGGTCTCCAGACTCAGAGTGGAGTCTGCTTAAGATTCTCACCCTCTCCTTCAGCCCCTCCCCCCCACTGGTGCCTGTGCTCTCTCTCTCTCAAATAAATCAATAAATCTTTAAAAAAATTATTGAAATTTAATTCATTTTCAAAAGAAATGCTATTAATTCCTATTACCAGTAATTGTATTTCACACACTCTATGTCTCATTTCCAAAGGATTAAAACACACTCTAATACATGAGTGTGGTTTATAAAATCAAAATCTTTGACCTTAGCAGCCAGCATTCATTATTAATATCATGTAACCAGAATCAGGGTAGAAGCAAAAAAGCATACACAGCAGGAAGAAAATTGAAAAAAGGTAATTGACAAATATGCTTCATGATTCACAGAAAGAAATGCTAGAATCATCTTTGATTGGAAAGAAAATGTTTTGGTTTTAGATTTTCATGTACTATACCTAACTGACTGATAGGAATATTCTGATGAGCTAAATTATTTTTCTGTGGTTTACCATTAAATCATATAAAAATACAGGACAATCTTCTCCAAATTCCATTTTAATCAAGACTTTATTTTAAGAATGACCCCTATTAGGATGCTTGGGCAGCTCACTTGGTTAAGCATCGGACTCTTCATTTCTGCTCGAGTCATGATCTCAGGGTCGTGAGATAGAACCATGCAGGGCTCCCTGCTCAGTGTGGAGTCTGCTTGTCCCTCTCCCTGCTCCTCTGCCCCTCTGCCAGCTCTCTCTCAAATAAATAACCACCAGAGACTGTGGACTGTGAGAAACAAACTGAGGGTTCTAGAGGGGAGGGGGGTGGGGGGATGGGCAAGCCTGGTGATGGGTATTAAAGAGGGCACGTTCTGCATGGAGCACTGGGTGTTATATGCAAACAATGAATCATGGAACACCACATCAAAAACTAATGATGTAATGTATGGTGATTAATGTAACATAATAAAATAAAATTAAGAATCTTCGGCATCAGTAAATTCCATTAGCAGATAGAATTTTTTTGGAAACAATCTAATTCGTTTGGACAATTGCTTATATAAAGTGTCTTTATTTGTATGTACTTCCTTTTATTTGATTAGATAAATTTTTCAAGAAGGTAAAAAAAAACTAATGATGTAATGTATGGTGACTAACATAACATAATAAAATAAAATTTAAAAAAATCTTTTAAAAAAAATGACCCTATTACACCCACTGGTCTATGAATTAATGAGGGCAGGGGCCAACTCCATGTTGTATGTAGTTCTAAAACCAGCACCTAGCAGAGTGCCAGTTAAAATTGATCATGTGTCTATCATTTCAGGGTGCCTAAGGATAATCTCTCTCTTCAAAAGAAACACATTATCCAAGTCTTCCTTACCAACCATACTCCATCAATCTTAATACACTGAATGCTTTACATTCAGCTGACTTTACATTTTTTAAATTTATTTGTGCTTAATTTGAAACAAAATTTAATCCTTTTAAAAACAGGAACAGATGAAAAATACAGCATAGGCTTTACAGTCAATAATATACCATCCACTTAAAATTAATATATCATTGTATATCAACTATATTTTAAAAAGAAGTCAGGAATGATATTTCTACTCTCCCTTATTCTATTCGAAACTGATTTGTATAATAAGTGCAATAACAATTAATAAATACAGTAATCTGAATGTGCTCAGTTTGATTTTACAAAGACAGCTTAGGTTTTTTTTCCCTTTTCAAGTTTTCTACCTTTTATTTATTTTCTTGTCTAACTGCAAAAATTAAGACCTTATGTATAATAATGAATTGAGTTGATGGTAGCAGGATTCTCATTTCTACTTTAAGATAAATGCTTTTCATGTTTTACTACTGAATATGATTTTGTAGGGTTTTGTTTTGTTTTGTTGTTTTTACATACATTTATCAGACATATACATTTTCTATGTAGGATGTGCTAAGAAAAAATTTTAAAGTAAAATGTTTATTTTCTTTATCGAGATTGACTTTTTCTTTTCTATCTATCAATGTTGTGAATTTTTAGAATGATTAAATAGTAAACCAACTTTGCATTCTTGGAATAAACTAAACTTGAGCATTATATAGTATCATTTTTGATAAAATTATTAGCTATGGCTTTATAATTATTCCAGTGTTACTGAATTTTTGTTCATGCATTACAGTTTTTCTCCCCTCTGAAAATATTCTTGTATGATTTGGTATCAAGATATCCTCAGCCTCACGAGTTAGGGATGTTTCTTTTTCTCACTTTCTGCAAGAATTTGTGTATGATTAGAATTATACAGACAGTTATTAAGCAAGTATATAATTATAGTTTTTCTTTTAGGAGAGTTATTGTATATTATTTTTTTATTTTTTTTTAAAGATTTTATTTATTTATTTGACAGAGAGAGACACAGCGAGAGAGGGAACACAAGCAGGGGGAGTGGGAGAGGGAGAAGCTTCCCGCAGAGCAGGGAGCCCGATGTAAGGCTCGATGTGGGGCTCGATCTCAGGACCTTGGGATCATGACCTGAGCCAAAGGCAGATGCTTAATGACTGAGCCACCCAGGTGTCCCGAGTTATTGTATATTTAAACTAGCACTCTTTAAAATTGGTCTTTGGGCACATGTAAGTCATGCTCTAACAAATGTTGTTAAGTTGCATTTAACCTTTCAAAAATATCATAAACCCATCCTATCTAAATGGGGAAAATACACAACAACACATTTTTTTTGTAATTCAAATGTGGCCAATTCAACCAAGAAATATAAATGGACAATGTTGAAGAAATAAGGAAAATTCTTAAATGTGTAAAAATAGCATTCTCTATCTTATTTTTTTCTCCAATATATTTGAAAGACTTCCCTAATTTCATTGTTGTAGACACTTGGATAGAGATGTTCTCAATTCCTTTCTCAAATTAGGCATGAATGCATGAGAACTTGTGTCATCAGAGTTTATTCTAACAAACTATTTCTATAAATTATTAATAAAATACATATAACATACATATTGTCTATTTTGAATATTACAGGGAATTAGAAGTGCAGAAGAAAACTTTCAGAGAGAAGCAAACAGGACATAGCAAGAATTTGGCATAGTCACCACAGAATGACATTTTATTTCAGCAATATTTTTTATCATATGTGCAGGAGATAGAAAGGTGCGAATAAATGACAAAGCCTTTGCTGTAAAGTGGATGCTCACACCATTATAGAAATATTTTAATCATGAGAAATTATCCTAATGTTCTGCTCACTATATTCCTTAATGATGCAAAGTTACAATTACACTACATTATTATTTTTTTTTAATTTTCAGAAAATAATTCCTCCCCAAATACCAACAAAACCACATCAGTCTTATATAATTCCTTCTATTTCACTAGGTAAAAAGTGGTCAATGGGGGTCTTCTTGGAGTATGAACATCATTTGACTAATGGTGTGATGGCAGAAATATCAAACATTTGCTAAAAACAAGTTCCATCTTTTTGAACTTCAACTAAAATTGGTAACACATGTTAGTACCAAGTTCTGGGCAGAGACTATGCCCCCAGCTTTCTGCTACTTTGAAGATCAGAGACTCTTTCACCTTCTCTTGTTTAAGACCATCAAGCTCAAAACGTATCATTAAAATTGTTTATGGTTCAATTCAAATAAATGGAAATATAATGATTGAATAGAGGGCTTTCTCTAAATGACTTGAAAATGATACCTTATAACAGACGTAGTGTTTCAAGCATATAATTAATAGCAATATTAAAAAGAATTATTAATGGGCAAAAAAAAAAAGAATTGCTTTCAAGAATTTTTTTTTCTATACAGCCAAGATTAACTGATAAATTCTCAAACTTAACAGAAGTGGTAATTTAGATTTTCACAACTCTATTTCACTTAACAATGTATTCCTATATAATCTTATTTGATCTTTAAAGTATCTAGAAATAGTGAAGTAGAACTGCTATTCTGAATTACAAGTGAAGAAACTGAGTCTGTGAGTGGTTTGATTTGCCAGAGGTCTCACAACCAGTTGAGTTGAGTAAAAACTTGAACTCTGGCCCTCTAATTCTTAATCTGGATACTGATATAATTGGTTTTCTTCTTTAAACACAATTTTGTTCATTAAATTATAAGCTATGCATCACTCTTGGGTGTTGCTGTGTGTGTTTCTGAACTTTGCAATTAGATTGTTTTAGCAGTCATATATTCTCAGGAAACAAAGAAAATAATAGGAGTGGATGCATAACTTCTGGTGACAAAATTGCCTTATTTATATGTTCAATGCAACATATTAACTTCATTTTAAGGCATTTCTATTTCCTCTCAGATGTTATAGGGTACCAGACTTAGAGCTTTTAAATATGCTACTAAAAGAGTTCAAAATCTAATCTAGGTCTGCTACTCTATTATGTTTGCACTATAAGAGATGACTGGGATCTATATAGTCAGATTTGGCAGCCTTTTACATGCTTATTTGACCAGGGAGATTTATCAAATTTAGAACTTTCACCCTAAGAATAAGGCAGTTGTAATCCACATTAGAATGTTACAAAAATCAGACTTGAATAAGGAATTTAATGTATAATACCTATGATTTTTAAAGCATTTTTTTTCCTTAATGCATTCTTTTTCTGCAGTTTGGTCTTGGGTATTGCTTTATGGATTTCTTTTCCAGCTGACCATAATTCATATTTGATTATTTCATTTTAATATTTAAAGAAAACCTGCCATAATAATTATGGTTTAATGTTGCTCATCATTCAGTGAATGAATTTATAGGTAACAGCTAGCACAAAAAACAGGTTATTTTCAATAATTTATTAACATTGGAAACCAAAAAATCAATTTTCTTTTTTTTTACATTTTTTATTTTGTTATGTTAATCACCATACATTACATCATTAGTTTTTGATGTAGTGTTCCATGATTCATAAGAGCCTATCAATAAACAAAATTAAATTTAAATCTAATATTTATCTTGATAGTCACTTTCGTCATTTTTTATTAGGTGTAGGTGTTGGAGAAGTTAGGTGATAATTCTGCCCATGCTAAAATATAATGATGTTTTCCATCACTCCCTGACTGATGCACGCAGTTACACAATTGCACTTCCTTGAAGCATGCATTCAATTTAATGAGCCAACACCAAAGAAAGACCTATAGGTAGAAGATATTGCTCTTTTGTCCATTCAATCAATCAATTTTTTTAATTCCTTAACATTGGTAAATTAAGAACCTAGTATGATCCAGTTTCTATTTTCATCACTGCTTAAAAATAACATGGATTCTTCCCTTTATGAGAGTTCACATTTTGTTTTAGGTATTAAGGGTTATTAATTCTTTCCAGAAAATTTTTGAAGCTTGAGGGATTCCTTGCTATGATCAAATTATTAGGGAAATCTTTTTTTAAAAAATCAAGATATAAAAGAATAAGTAGAATACAAAATGAATATTAGAAACTCATTTTTGTCCATTGTTGGGGACAAGAGGTGAAACCAACAGACCAAATTTCCAATGCTATCTCCAGAACTTTCTAGTTAGACAGGCTGCTTGCTCTTTATAGTTATCTTTTGTTCAAATGCAAATGGAATTATTGTATCTAATTCACAGGGTAGTGGTAATAATGAAATGACATCCATAGTACAACGTCTGGCACACAATAGTCAACTCATAAAGAAAACCTTATAAAAAAAAAACTTATGAAAATTGAGTTAAAATAAAAATGGCTATACAAGTACAAATAAGTTTCCTCCCCAAGGGCGGGCTCAAGAACTGAAGGACAACCACTTGGTGAGGACGATATAAAGGAGAATAAATGGCTAATCGATTATTAAAACACCAGTGAGACATAAAATTAAGAATTATGGCATCAAGTAGTATGCTCTTGCCCTGAAGGAACAAAGGATTTGAACATTTTCCCAATCCTTACTACTACTACAGTTTTTTTTATTAATTTAAAAAGTTAAAAAATGTTCTTCAGAAAATATTTCAGAGTTACTACTAGTATGGCCTAATACTTAGGAGTACAAAGGAAAAAGTGCTTTTTACCATACTTAATATGGGCTTACAGTTATGGTTTAATTCTACATTACTCAGTTCTTTTTTTTTTTTAAGATTTTATTTATTTGACAGAGAGAGAGACAGCCAGAGAGTGGACACAAGCAGGCGGAGTGGGAGAGGGAGATCAGGCTTCCCGCCGAGCAGAGAGCCCGATGTGGGGCTCGATCCCAGAACCCTGAGCCGAAGGCAGACGCTTAACCATTGAGCCACCCAGGCGCCGCTACATTACTCAGTTCTGAATCCCATTTATTATATAAGAAAAATCCAAAGGAAATCAAAATACATTTCAATTATACCATGCTCTGTGAGAAAGGAACTGCCTTTTTAGTCACACTAAGATGAGAATAGGTATTAGTGCCATTTGGAAAGTGCTCCGTGTAATGTTAAAGAAAAATATCGTTGTGAAAAATATAATGTGTAATGTCTGTTGGTAACCATAGAATATGTAAATGTGGTGCCAATGAATTATCCCCTAAAGGATGCCAAATTTCCTGCCATATGTTGTCTTTCGCTCTAAGTAGTTTGCTGCCAATTTAGCTTATTCTTCATCCTGTGCTCCAAAATCTTGAAGAAAAAAAAAAATCCTACAACATTCTCAAGAGGTTTTCATTGGTACTGGAGCCAAAAATCACATATCTGCCTCACGGGATTCCTTTTGAGTCTGGCTGGAGAAATTATCATGGAAATAAGCTCAGATCTCTATTGTGGGCTGTGAGCCAGGGTTTCCCCAGACCAGTCAAAAATGCATCTGGGACTCTAGATTAGAATTATTTGAAATCCACAGAGAACCAGGAAAAGGCCTTGGGTCTAATGTGATCCCAATCTTTACAGCTCAGAAGCAGTCCCCAAACTCCCATAATTTTCCTAAAGCCAGGAGGGTAAAGATTTGGAAGTTTAACTGAAACTGGTGAACAGTAAAAGAAAAGGCAGCTAGCTGGGAGTTCCCAGCAATTCCTGTCAAAATTGAGTCATTGTTTTTCCTTGCTACTTTACGTAACAGAGACTTCTCCACAATTCACTTCTTAACTATCTTTTCATCAGTGTGTCTTAATACAGTCCAATTTTTTCAGCTCCTAATTTTTTTCCAATCTTTAAAGATCTAGAATAACACTTTCAATATACTACTACTTAAATATCTTTGCTTTTCTGTCAAAGAAAGACAGGTTAATCCCAAACTAGTCTTTCTGTTAGGACTGACAGCTATAAAAAGAATCAAAATTCTTTAATGACTGAGTTTGGGTTTAAATAACCTCTGCTCAACACAGGCAAAAGTCTGTCTTTTGACTTGACTTACTTTTAGTAACAACTCCCTCCAGTCGAATGATGTTGGGATGGTCAAATTGTCCCATAATGCTTGCTTCTCCCAGGAAGTCTCTCCTCTGCTTTTCTGTGTAGCCCACTTTCAGGGTTTTGATGGCCACTGAAATCTCTTTTTTTGAAGGAAGTTTTAAGCGACCACTGCACACTTCTCCAAATTCACCTGTTGGAAGAACAGAACAACAACAAAAGGTAAGGAATTATATAATAAAAAGGTATCAGTAGAGAGCAACTGTTTCCTCTCAATAATCCCATTCAAAATATTTACACCTTTGATCTGCAAGATGTACACTGTAGGCCTTCAACTTATTTCAGAAGATGATAATCAGAGACTCCCTAAGAAACCTCAGGACATCCACACTCTATGGAAAATGGACCTTGTGAGTAGCCTCATACATTTTCAAGTACTGCATTGTGAATAATAGAATATGAAAGAACAAGAGGAAAATTGAAAGCTCTATTTAATAGGATTTTAACTCCTTGTTATCATAGCTACCATTTCCTGAGGATAATCAACAGACCAACACAGATATTATGGGTTGAGCAATAGATTAAATTTCAGATGTTTCTAGCCATTCTGTTATTACTAAGAGAACCAATTTAGCAATATACTCAGACTCTCTGAAAATGAGAACAGAAGCATCTCCTACCAATTCATTTTATTGGAGTATTGGCATGTTGCATTACTGACATACTAGTTGTAAAGTTCTCTGAGCTTCTGGAAGGAAGGAGAAAATACTAGTATGAAAAAAAAGGTAGCAATCTTTTCTATAGAATCACTATAAAAATTTTCTTAGATTCAATGTCTTCAATAAAAACTTGTCTTAAATGCATGATTAACCCAGAATTTACTGAATATGGAGTATTGCTGACTTTTAAATAGTCTAAGTCAACTAATCTAAAGCTGCCTAGAACTAGTTTGGGCACTGACTTCATATATATTGTTATTGAGAAGATTTATCCATAACTCTTGCATCATATTTTGAGCTTCCTGAGGGCAGAGAACTTCTACATCCATTTCTCTGACCCACTGCTTGCCATGGTAATTGCCACAAAGGAGTGCCACCCGTAGAATGTTCTTTGTTTATAGATGAAATCCTAATATTATGTGGATTATCAGATCTGATTTGTATAACATCTTAAAATGTGTTTTTTTTTAAATATCAAATGAGAGGTTTTTCTAAAAAGGATGAATTACATGATTATTAGGGTATCTACGGAATGGAAGCGCATTCTTGGTCCAACCTTCTCACTGTGAGTTTTTATACCAGCTCCTTGCCCCCTGGATCAGCCAGAGAGAAGCTGTCAAGAAGTGAGATGCTTCTTTTCTATATTTTGTTCAAGCAAGTGCTTCAACCCACAAAAGCAGCAGGTTATCCTATTGATTTACCAGCTGCATTACTACAAATAACTCACTTCTCTCCAGGAAGCTCTAAACTCCCCCAGACTTGACTCTTTCTCAGGAATCCAGTTTTGTCTCTTTTTCCAAAACAATGACTTATGCTGTAACTTATCAAAGTCACTTAAGGTCCAAAAGCAGTTATTTATACATTTTTTTAAAATAAATACTCATCAATTGGCAACAGTATGACAGACACATTGAAAAACACAGAGTTATAATGCTAAATAAGGCAGATCTCATTTCCTCCTTTAGAGGGAGTGTAGAGAAAATAATGATATCTGTAGCTAGAGTGTTCTTTCGGATTACGGGAAGAATCAGGGGTGGAATTTGAGAGCATTCCATTGACTTTTGAAATCCAAGGGAGAATATGTCATTATAGAGTGTGAGTAATAGGGGGAGAGGTTATGATGCAAAGTAAATCATTGTTAGAATCTGTAAGCAAGAGTAAGTGTCCCTGGGAGTGGCTCAGCTGGTTAAGCATCTGTCTGCCTTCTGCTCAGGTCATGATCTTGGGTTCCTGGCATTAAGCCCCGCATTGGGCTCCCTGCCCTGAGGGGAGTCTGCTTCTCCCTCTCCCTCTGCCCCCCCTTTGTGTGCACACATGTGCACGCTCTCTCTCAAATAAATAAATAAAATATATTTTTAAAAAGAATAAGCATTCCTTTCCTGATATTGGGTTATTAGAACATTGCCAGAGAGCTCCAGTTCATGTTGTGTAAACATTAAGTTTGAGCAAACCGTAAGGAATGATCCACAATAAACTTTAATTTTCTGAAAGAAAGTTCTGCCATTATCATGAGTCAAAATGCTGTAATGGATCATGTTTTAAATTTTGATGTTATCACCACTTATTCTAGACAACAAATCACTTGTCAACAGATTGCAGGACAGACAGTGTAGAACTGTGGGACAGAGTATGGATTCTAGGGCCTAATTTCCTCGGTCACCTATCAGTCGTGTGATTTTGAGCAAGCATCTTAACCTCTCTGTGCCTTTGTCTCCTTATCTATAACTTGGCAACACCAATTGTGTCTAACTCATAAGGTCTTTGTGCAATTAAAGGAATGAATGTATGTAAAGACACATAGTATTTTCCTCTCTGAGTTCAGAACCACCTTAAGAAGGATAAATTATCTATCTACCTCTGAAGAGTTAGATCAAATTGAAGCACAAATATAAAAATGCTTTTTAAATTGTCAAGTTTTGTATCGATGTGAGAAGAGGTTGCTGTGATGATGATGGTGACAGCAAGGTTAATGTCACCTTGGACAAGTATTTATAAAGGAGAGTATTTTGTAAAAGTACCTCACTGGGGTGATGGGGAAGAGTTTGAATTTCAAGTGGGTCAATGAGAGTTCCTTTCTTTCTTCTCAATGGGATATCTGACATATGTAAATGTCTATCTACCTCCAAAATTCAGAAAATGATGTTTCAGTAATGCTAATTTTTAAAAACCCCAGAATTTTGAAATGTGATTATTTCATCATATAAATACTAGAAATGGTCACCAATATATTATACTAAACATAGAAATGTTAACTATTAATTCAGTTCTCTTTATAATAACTTAAAACAACTCTGTTGGAAAAATTAACAAAGATTGGGCAAACACAATGGTCGATCTTTCCATCTGGTCAAATTTTACACGGTCTTACTCAATTAACTTTGAAACTATAAGAAAGAAAACTTAGATCCTGTCATTCTCATCATTTCTAAGTTAAAACACAACTACAAGAATCACTTGGAAGGCACTGCTTGATTTTTTAAATCCAATAAGTGCAGCAGTTTTTATTTGTCCTTTGAAATAAACTATGCTTTATGAGAATGGGCACACTGTATTCCGATTTAAGATGTATAATGCAAAATTGCTCAAAGTAAAATTTCTTACACTCATGTTATTTAAAATAGAGGAAAAAATCTACTTGTGTTTAAGTAGAATACACTCTGCCTTGGCTTCAAATTCCGCTCTCCTCCTACTATTTTAATAAGAGAAGCTTAATAAAAATACGTATAGAACAATGTTAATGTGTCAGCTAAGCACTGCACATTAACAGGAATTACCACAATCCTCACAAAAATGTTAGATGAAGGCACTACTGTAATTATTAGTGTCTAGTATGGACTTTGAAATTGAAAAGTTAAAGATTCAAATTTTGGTTTTCAGTTAGTAACTAACTATAGGTCATCCAGATTTTTAGCTATTGTTTCCTCATCTGGTGAAATGGAGACAATGCCTATCCAATAGGCTAATAAAGTTAAATATCATGTGAATGCCTAGCATAGGATAGAGAATTAAACGAATATATTCTACTTTCAGAAATTTTCAGTATTTAATCTTTGAAATAATGGTTGGATGGAGGAATAAAACTGGGAATTTTAGTCATTATGAATTCCATTATTAAAAAATTTACTACTTTGAGAAAGTAAATTTATGGTTCAATTTTAATTTTGTTATTTGCAATAAGGGCTTAATTTTCCGATTAGCCAAAGTATAAATGAGAGTTTCCGTTATATCTATTTCTTTGTATAAAATCTCTGACAGAAACTTAGAGAATTGGCTGACATATATAGAGTCTTTCTGCATATTTAATTGACTGCGAAAGTTTTGTCTCTGAAAGATTCAGTCTTGCAGCAATGAAAGATAATTGCTAATCAATTTAGCACAATTATTAAATTTTTATGGACAACATTACTTTTAAAAATGTAAAAGGATATAGGAAATGAGTAAGTGTATAAATGAAAGAAGGCTGGCCAGGAATAGATTGTTATTGAAGTTGTTGTGGAAATGGGTACTGTTATACTATACTCTCCATTATACTATTATACAATTTCCTCTACTTTTGTAGATATTTTACATTTTGTAAAACAAAATGTTAAGAAAAACTGATAGCTTTCAAAATCTCAATCTCTTATTCTATCTTGGTGATGACAAACCCTTGAAAGGCGAATCAAGGCAGACTAGAACTGGGTGTACAAATTATATTGAGATCTTCCAGGAGAGGTATAATTGACCTTGAAGATCTACTTGTTTGCAAGCAAAGCAGGCACAGTATTATTGCCCTGAATGTGGCAAATGAGGATATTGGCTACACAACCCTGAAAATGGGGCATATGTCTATTTTTTTTACAAATATGTTTGAAGAGAGAAATGAAAAAAGATGATTTGTCCTGATCTTTAATAAGCATCAGGGATTATTAACTGAGTCAGTGTAAGTAGCCTTTCCTTTTATCTCATTTATCAGATACCATTTTTAATGAGTGTGTTTTGTCTCACACCACTGTGTTCTAGATATCTGGTGTTATCAATAACATTGATATATTTAAGCTTTTACTAATGCAGAGGGTCCCAAAGTTCAAGGTCCCAAATGTCTGTCTAGCCTTCTGGACACTGGCTAAGCATAAGTGGATTTCTCCTCCTCACATCAGTTGAGCGTGCAAAGGTTTTGTGCTACCTATGCTTCCGAGGTTTCCACGTTAGAGAACAGTGCACTCTTGTGGGACATTAACACCAGCACTACAAAAGCTCTCTGCACCACAGAGCAGTTTACAAAGCAGAACTGCACAAATGAAAGAGTAATCAATATATATTTGTTTTAACTGGATTAACATGGATATATGATGAATGTGTATATTCTTAAGTCTTCGATTTTGGAAAAAGAAGCACATACTCTATTCTCCTTTTATGAATTCCTAGTTCCATATTTTACTATTACCTGCACATGTGAGTATTTTTTTTAAAGATTTTATTTATTTATTTGACAGAGAGAGACACAGCGAGAGAGGGAACACAAACAGGGGGAGTGGGAGAGGGAGAAGCAGGATTCCCGCGGAGCAGGGAGCCTGATGCGGGGCTCGCTCGATCCCAGGACCCTGGGATCAGGACCTGAGCCAAAGGTGGACGCTTAATGACTGAGCCACCCAGGCGCCCCTGCACATGTGAGTTTTAGGAGGATAAAATATTAATAAAGTTAGAGGAGAAGATTTAGTGAATTATCATCTTATTTAGATAATATGAATTACTCAGTTTGTCCTGCTTGAATAGCAAATACCACTAGAATTCTAAATACTGCTTTGATGTACAGACACAGAAACAGAGAAAATTATATGCACATTTATGTAAAGAAGCATCAGTCATATATATAGTACTTGCAGAAAACATGATCCGATATGTTATGCATAATTCAATGAGTTAATTTCTCAGTCTTTCTATTCCCTACATCAACTTCGCAATTGTTTTTAAAACAATATTGACTAATGAGATGATGGAATAAAACTATTGTACAATATTTTTTTTTACTTTTAAGTAGTAGTTTTTATTCAGTCTCACACTGCATGTCTGTAAGTGTTCATACATTTATGTGTAAATGTATAAATATCATTACTTATAAGTACCTATAATTTTTATTGGAAATATGCAACTGCTATTAACAATCCACAGGTATTTGTTAATGGATCTATGATTGACTAGATTCATGATTAGAATGAAGAGATGTCTATATGAAAACAAGCTTCAACACAAATGAATTAAGACTATACAAAGTTACAGGCAACTATTAAAATGGAGCACTTTACATTACTTAAACTATTCACTCAAAAATAGTTTTAAGTAAATTTGTGTAAAATGTGTCATTTATGATTTTATTTCGTGTTGTCTCTTTTTTTAATCCCAAAGAGGATTCTAAAATTACCTTTTTTACAAAATCAAAATTTTCACGTGGTGAGCTTGTTTAAAATAAGACACTTTTATCCTGTTATCCCTATTCAGCCAGATAGGCTTTGTGACACCTGATCAGCACAGCCAGGGGAGGACTGAGCTCTTGTGGCTGCCGGCTCTGAAATTCAATAAATAAAAAGCTGACCATGGTCTATGAGTCTGTAAGTCTGGCACCTTTGAAATCATTCCATTCCATTAGATACTCCTTCATTTACTTTTTGCCTGCCTTTGATCATGAAATCAGGAAAAAAAAAAATGTCCCTTTTCATAGCAATATAACTTAGGCTTGGGAACGTGAGGGATCTCAGGCAGCATTCTTATTCATAGTTGTAAACTTGTAATTGACACGGGGTTGAGAGTGGGATTACTGTGGTGGTTACCTGCTCCAACAACTTTGTCAATGGATATGTTGGTGGCATCCAATTCCTTGGCAAACTCATGAACTGCTTGGGTAGGGTCTTCGTATGTGTGTGGGTCAACGTAAGTCCTGAGACCTGGAAGTTTTACTGTTTAAAGGAAGGAAGAAAGGCATTATTGTAGCTAGATTTTAAAATTTTAAAATTTTACTGACACAATTTTGTAATCACATTGCTAGTGAAAAAAAAATCCCCATTACAAAAAAGTACACCAACCTTTAGTTTATTCTCAGGTACCACAGCAACTGGCAGACAGAGAAGTGGGACTAAGTATTGAACCACTTAAGAAACAAAGTTTCCCATAATGAAACAAATGAGGAAACACAATGAACTTTCTCTGCAAAAACATTAGAAGGAAAATGGACTTTCAAAAAGGGGAATCTCAAGGAGATGGTGTTTCAGAATTGAGTAGACCCAGTAATTACTACCAGAAGTGTTAGTGAGTGAACACCAATAAGGCTATTACACATTTATGATTCTACGAAGAGTGCAGTAAACAAATATTTATGACAATGCCACATCTGACAATAAATCAGTTTGTGAAATAACTCCATAAGGTGGAACGGCAGCTATAATTACAGATAAATTAATTAAAGGATATAAAACATCATGTCTTTTGTCTGACACTATTCTGCTTTCAGTAACATTCACAATCAAAATCCCCCACTGCAGTTATAGATCTACTTAAACCTGTGAGGATACATATATACAAAGTGAGTATTATATGCATGTACTAATATAGTATCAATTAACTGAAATCTTATTGTATAGCTTTTCAACATAGTTCAGGGCAATATAAATTCTCTGTAAGTTTAATAATGGTGCTAAGAAGCTAAATTCCAAATACAAATTATTTTTATAGCTTGTTAAATATAAACCTCCTTCATAATATATGTATTTATTTAATTATTCTGAAGGTGAAATTTTTTGTGATGTTCTATAATCAAAATAACATGGATAGAAGATAAGGGAGAATCATTTTGGATTTCATTCAATACTAATGAGATTCCGATCATTTGGAAAAATAAGTCGTATTAGAAACAATTTGGAATGTTCCATAAACTAACTTTCTTTAAAGTAAAATTATTTTTTTTTAAGTAAGCTCTATGCCCAATGTGGGGCTTGAACTCACAACCCTGAGATCAAGAGTCACATGCTTTACCAGCTGAGCCAGCCAGGCACCCCTAAAATAAATTTTTAAAAAAGGGAGACTAGGATCTACTAAAGTACATGAACATGCTCTAATATTAAAGGAAATTATATATGTACTAATATGATGGATTTTTACTTTTAATTTTGGTAACACTGGTAAAAAAATATTGGTAACATTGTTTTAGCAAGGGGCAGGGATGCCTAATAGTGATGTATTTTTTCATTTATAACACTATATTATTGAAATTTTTTTTAATCCTAAAGTAACAAATTAAATCAGATGTTGTCTTTTCCAGTATAATTTTATAATGAAACAATCTTAATGACAAATTGCAACTGAACATTCTGTGACGACCAAAGACTTCTTCAACTCCGTTTCAGGCTTTGCATGAAATGAGTGTAGAGACTGATGGCAGCAATTATTCTGGAAAGCCTTCAGCGCAATAGACATCAGGCCAACAGGTCTAGCATTTCATAGCGTGGGCTGAGAAATGATTAGTTTATTGACCTATAGGACTTCTTTTTGAATGCCATGGTTACACCACCTAATAATTTATGTTCCCGCAAAGTATCCATATAGGTTTTGAGTAAAGAAATAGAAGCATATGCAAAAAATGGATTATAAAAATAAATGGTGGTTAGGAAGTAAAAATTCGATATTCCTCAGCTACACCTTCAGATGATTTTGAGACTGCAGGGTAGGACTGGGAGAGTGGGGATCAAATGAAGAAGAAAGGCTAACACTCCCCCTACTCAGAAATGTCCATTCCTTTTGAGCTCCCAGATCAGTTTGCAAGCTTCTGCCATTATTGTAAACATTATTGCTTCCTATAAAGACAGATGGCCGAGCCACTCCTTAGGACAGTGGTCTTCTATAGTTTATTAGTACACTAAACCTATTTCTAATATTAGCAGTACCAAAACACTTTACCCTTAATACAAGCAAACAGATTAAGGAAAGCTCTCATACTTTTCTTGCTTAGGAGTAAGGAAAACAGTAAAAGTAACTGTAGACTTACTAAAATATGTCAGGAAATAAAATTGTGTCAGAATCTTTTTGTAATGAAGGCTCACCTCAAAGGAAAGCTAGGCTATACGATCATCCTGTTTTGATTCATCTCTAGTAGATTATAAGGTAAGGAACTATTAAGGTAAGGAAATTTAATATTCCTTTTCAAGGAAAAAGAAACACTTTTAAAGATAAGGTAAAAACTAAATTCCGCCCCCCCCAAAATGAATTTTTTTTCTTGTAAACAATTACAAATGTTTTACTTTGCTCACGTCCAGGAAATCAATTTGGAAGCAATTTACTAGCAGCAGAATTTGCAAAGATCATTATAAATGAGACGTCAGGAGCAAAGCCTCAAACATTTTAAATAAGCACGGGTTTTAAACAGCCTTGAAAGTATGCTTAGAGTTATCTCCCATAGCTGGCAGCCCTGAGGAGTATATGTATTACTAAATAATCTGAAAATTCAATAGTCATTCCCAACTAAAATCAATCAAATTCACTGCAATGAATTAAAATCATATAAATTGTTTTTCTATCCACATGGAATTTGGGGAACAATACAAATATAACATACACACACCCCCAAGCAAAATAGCCTGTTCACTGTGGGAGCTTAGGCTGCCGACTTTTAACTGCTGAACCCAGAGGTTCCGGGAATCAGGTGATGCAGGATACAAGGCCCATAATCCCTTCACACCAATAATTAAGGGCAACCTACAGAGTAACTGGGCTGTGTCAAGAAAACCAGATAATAAACACATGCACACGTGTTAAGCTACACTACTTTACAGCTCGTTCTGTGCAAACACAATAATTTACATTTCCATTTTACCAGCATGAGTTGCCCTAAGGACAGCAAAAAATAAAAAGGCCTAGCCAGAGAGGGTAAGGGCACAGGATCTTAGGAGGTGAAACACATTTCTTTCCTTTTGAAGCAATATTATAGGATTTGTAACAAGGCTGGAGGGAATAGTTCATAGCTAGAGCTTTTTAAAGTAATACCAAATAAATGGTCTGAAATAAACCAGCTGTAGGATTAAGACGCAGAAAGTTTATGACATGCATATAAGTTACTTTATGCCCTTATAGCTAGGATTAAATGCAATTCTTTTTTGTTTGTCTGTCATAAAGATATTGTGCATTTGAAGAAAATTAACGTTTCAACCAACCCCACCAGAAAAACCAACAGCTAAAACAGATTGGAGGGATAGAGGAACCTGCTTGCAATTGGGATACAGAAACTTATCATTGTTCCAAATTCATGAGCTTTACAATTCTGATATAAAAAAAAACAGTATGGTTTTGCTCTAAAGACAATATTTACATTGACTATCTAACTCAAATTAAGAACAGCTTAATCCACAGGAATGTAACTGCTCTAATTGATGCATGGCGACTGGGACTCTGTTTTTATGGGACCATGAAAAAAGCTAGACAAGTATCCTGTAATTTGTTCATCCATTCTTTTAAGACTTTTGAGTTGGTAACCTAACTAATCTGAAATGATGAGGTGCTGCTATTAGGAAGGTACTACTTTGGCTTTTGTGAATTATTCTGTAAGGACTGCAATGAGATAGAGAAAAAATGCTCTCTGTAAACTCTGTCACTGTGTTCATGTCACATCAATTTACATTTTGGAAGACATTCTTTTTTTTTTTTTGCAAGCTACTGTATGCCCCCTGCATGTTAGCAACAGGAAATCAAGCTTTTATTTGAGTTAGAACTAGAGCTACAATTTTTAGATGCAAAGCCAATGACTGATATAAAGTATGATGCTGAATTGAAAATAATTTTACAAGGCAGTGGTGAATGCCAAAGAAAGTAATGCTTACAAGACCACATTAGTTATATTGGGACTACTTGAGAGCACATAAGTATGAGGATAGCCTGTACTAATTTCCATAAGAACATGCTATTCCATTTGAGTCCACTGATTAGTAATTGCCACATTAAATTGAGTCATAGTTTGGAAAATCAAAATGCTTGGGATGATTTGTTTTGCCAGAAGAAGGAAAAAAAAAAGAGTCTTCTTATTAGATATAAACACTTCATTTCCTTAAAAAAGTATTTCTTTTAGAAAATATTAAAAAGACACTAAACTGATTGGTATTAAAATATGAGGGAAAAGTGCAGGCTTTCCTACTAGTTGGATATCATGTGACTCCAAAATATACAGTTTATTTTAAAGGCTCTCTCCTGGTTGGTTGACAAAACAGAGTAAGGCATTTCACATAAACAGAAGTTGTTTATATTTATTTGGAAGTTAGGAAAGGGAAAAGGTGCCTATTTAGATTTTAGCAAAGGACGAGAAATGAGGCAATTGAAGATACGCTTTGCCTTTCAGCTATGCAGAGCTGACTATGGTCCATACTCTCCATTATGTGCATTATCTGGAAAGAAACCACAGGTTATCCTTCATTTTGGCTTAAGTATGCTGAAATGTGGCCATGTAAAAATTAATGCAGAGCCATGAATTTCCCTCTCCATTTAAAATTAATTTAATTTTGCTCAATTCTTTCATAGGACTACTTTTGCATTCTCTTTGTGGGGAAGTTATCCAATTATAAATCAATAACTGGAAAAACTGAAATACAAAATCCAAAGCACCAAAACAGCTTAGGAACTTACAATGTCCATTCCCGAAATGAAGTCTTTTTTCATCTGTACCGTGTTTTGACTTGTTATAGCCACAGAACCTGGAGGTAAGTCAAGGGAAGAGAACACAGAAAGAAAATATACTTAAAGCAATTATCTATGCTCAGAATGTGCAAAGCACAAAAAAATAAAGCATTTTCCTCAAACAATTAAATGCTTTAGTGAAAGTTTAATGACTTCATATTTTCTAAATCCTTTATAGAAAGCCTCTTTCTCTGGGGACTCTGGAAAGCTGCCTAATGAGGAGATATGTAGAGTTGCTTCCCCACTGTGCAGACCCCTTCAGCTCAGTTTTTATAATGGCCTTAGAAAGTGTTTATAGTGTTTTTTTTTTTTTTTTTTTTTTAACAACTGCTGTTAGAATGAATGAAGGGTAAAGTCTCCATTGTTAGTGATTAGTGCGGTGCCGCATTACCAGTGTTCTGGGTGAGAAAGTGGCAGGGAAATCTGGGGCGTATTTGAAGAGTGAGAGGATAATTGGAAAAAGAAAGTTAAACCTACAAGTGAGGTCAAAAGGGAGAGGAGAACTGGAATGTGTTGAAGAGTGGGGCAGGAATTTAATGGAAGAAAGAAAATCAAAACTAAAGATGAAGAAACAAAAGAAAGGGAGGGGAAGAAAGAAAGATCTAGATCTAAGTGGAGACATGCTTATTTGTTAAAATACTTCATGGACCACACTCTTCGGATTTTGGCAGCCACTGAGGGAGCAGGCAAAGCAATAATGAAAGTAAGTGGTAAAAGAGCCCGTGAACTCACCTCCCGATCAAGACGTAAGTGACGACCGTGAGCAGGATAATGGCCACAGCCGCCGAAATGGCAATCATGACCACTTGGCTGTTTTCCCCAGAGATGGAGAAAGCTGTGAGTTGGCGGAGAAAAATAAGAAAAGGCCGGGCATTAACACACCATAACTAACATCTGCACGGAAAAGCCATATTTACTGTTTTTACCTGAACTATGGCTTACTGCCTAAGACAGCGTAGACAGAACTCTTCACTTCATGTAAAAAAAAATAAAAGAAAAAAGAAAAAGACATTTCCTACAATGGTGCTTGAAATTTCTAGTTTATAAGGTAAAATACTCTGTTTCAATGGCATCAATCAAACACACCTTGAGTGCCTACCATGTGAAATATCCTGGACTGGTTTTCTCTATCCTCATTGCAAAGAAACTCATTGGATAAACCAGAAGTTACCAGAGGCACATAGAGAACAGGTAAGATTTCCAGGAACGAAATGATAAAAGCTTTCTAATCAAGCTTGTTTAGCCTCCAGTATCTAGAGTTATTTGAATGTTTTACAACACATACCACCAACAAATTGTTCTTCTCCCTGTATTTCCTAACTTTGTGAATGGCCCATCACTCACTCACTCAATCACCTAGACAAGGTGTTGGCAAAAATGGCCCAGAGGTCAAACCTGGCCTGCCACCAGTTTTTGTAAAGCCTAGGAGCTTACAGTGGTTTTACATTTTTTTTAATGGTTGTAAAAAGTCAAAAGAAGATTTTTTGACATGTAAAAATTATATAAAATTCAAGTTTGGTGTCCATTAGTAAAATTGCATTGGAACACAGACACATTCATTTGTGTATTGTCTTTGGTTTTTTTTTTTTTTTTTAAGATTTTATTTATTTATTTGACAGAGAGAGACACAGTGAGAGAGGGAACACAAGCAAGGGGAGTGGGAGAGGGAGAAGAGCAGGGAGCCCGATGCAGGGTTCAATCCCGGGACCCTGGGATCATGACCTGAGCAGAAGGCAGACGCTTAACGACTGAGCCACCCAGGTGCCCCTGTCTTTGGTTGCTTTTATGTTACAATAGTCAAGTTGAGTAGGAATAACAGAGACTATACACACAAAGCCAAAAATATTTATTACCTAGCCCTTTACAGAATGAGTTCACTGACCCTTGAGGTAGACCAATGTTTCTCTAACTTCAGTGCTCATTCAAAACACTTAGGAATCTTTTGGAAAAGTGGTTTCTGATCCAGTTGGTCTAGAATGGGGACCGACACCTGCTTTTCTTGTGAGCTCCGAGTGATGCTGCTGCTGCTGATTCTAGTCCACATTTTGAGGAGCAAGGGTATAGACTATAAATATGAAGTCATCTTGTCTTTTCCCTCTTCTGATCATTCAATATCCAATTAATCACCAAACTCTTTAAGTGTTTTAGTTTATGTCTTCATTTCTCTTCTGGATTACAGTTAGAAATTCGTAATTGGTCTCTATTTGCATGGCCACCATAGTATTCCTTCTAAACCATGAATCTGACCTTGTCATTCTCATGCCTAAAAGTTCTGTAGGGCTCTCCATCACTTTTAAGATAAAATGCAAATTCTGTAGCAGAGCAGGTAAAGCCATTTAAGATCCTGTTCCTTGCTTATAGCCCCAGCCTCATCTGCTAACAAACTCCATAAGCATCCTGATCTCTAGACTTTCTAAAATATGCGCAGCTCCTGGAACAACCCCTTTCACATGCTCATATTTTAACATATATCCCTCTTGTAGTAAATACCTGTGCACAAATGAATGAGTGATCTATCAAAAGATCTTAGAAGAAAGAGTTTGATTATTTGAATACCGTCTCCTCTCCAGAAGCCAATATCCAATGTTCAGTCTGATCAACATCTAACTTTGGAAGGTTTTCTTGAAAATAATGCTGCTTTAGGAATAGCTAAGTGATACAAATGAAGAGACATGACAAATAGGATTTGAGAAGTTTTCTCAGCATCTGAAAAAAAGAGCTCAAAGTGTGGCAGCACGGCATACTTATAATCTAAACTGCTGCAAGCACTTTATTCTTTACTACCAGCAAACTGTTGTTTACCCCACTGTGGCATCATGGGAGTGCCTGCTCGGATCTCCCTGCTGCCAGGACTGCAGCAGGCAGACAGCCTCCCCCTTCAGGACCCACTACAGCCTTTATGCATGGGACACGCTCCCCTCAATGACTAACCACTGCAAGGAGACTGGAGTCAGGCCCTCCCTGCTCAATGCAGGATTCCTCAATGGCAGTCTTCATTCTGGGGCTCTGTGTGGGCTTGGGAGACCCTCCGAGCTGCACTGTTGTCTGAGTTTCTTCCTTCTCGATGCTTCTCTTTCCCTCCTGCTCTTCACAGACAGCTGACCTACATCCCAGCCTGAGGTGCTGCCCCACACTTCTTCTCTTCCAGCCTGTTTCCCCTACCTGCATTTCCCCCTATAAAGCTCTTGTAATTCCATCTTCATATCTACCTCCCAGAAGACCTGGACAGATATATCCCCATGTGTGGGATATAGATCTATATTAGTCTGCAAAATAACTTAACCTAGTGATTCAATAATGCTCCATAAACCTATAATAATAACTCTATCTCATGCTTTCCATTTTGTACCCTGTAATAACTTATAAAGAGCAGCAAGGTCTACATTCTCTGTAAATTTTAGCCAGTTGATAAAATAAAGGTCAGTGAAACTGGGAGGGGAAACATGATAGAAGAAAGAGGACTTCTCAGTTTATCTTTCTGACACAGGCAGGATTAAACTAGAACATCTCTGCAATCTCCTCTAGCTCTAAATAGCTATGAATCCTGGAGACTATCTAAAGCACATAATCAAACTGATCATTTTTGCTGGTGAAATTAGCAAACATTTTAATGAGTAATATTGACTAAATGCATAATAGAGTTGTCCAATGACTTTATGTGGCATGCTGCTAAATGTCTATTATGTCTTAGAAACTCATTTTGAATATTTTTTCCCACAAGCAAACTGCTTCCCCTGTTTCTAGTCACTGCCTGTTTTAGTATATCCTATACATACTGCCAGCTTTCTCTCCCTAAAGCAGACTGGTTAGGAGCTCATTCTCGTGAACCAGAATGCCTGGATTTGCACTTATTTGCTGTGTGACATAATATCTCATTGTTGTGAGGATTAAATGGGCTAATGCAGTTAAAACACTTAAAACAGTGCCAAGCACATAGTAAGTGCTTAATAAATGTTATATATTTTTATTATTTCATTTTCCCAGTGAAAAACTGGCAAAAAGTGCTGTGGTTCAGTTTCTGCCCACTGAAGGTTTCTAGACAGTTGACTGTGTTTCCAAGCATGCCACAGTTTCATACTCTTTGCACTTTGGAGATGTTGCCTTAACTCTAGGGAAGCCCTTCTACTCCTATAAACCCTACAACTATTATATATATATAGTTGTAGAGTTTATAGGAATATATATATATATATATATATATATATATATACACATATATGAAAGTTTATAGGAGTATATATATATACACATATATGAAAGTTTATAGGAGTATATATATATATATGAAAGTTTATAGGAGTATATATATATATTCATATATATATATATGAATATATTCATATATATATATATGAGTATATTCATATATATATATATGAAATGTGCAATCGCAGCACTGGATCAGTACTCCAAAACTTGGAGATTCTAGGCTCACTGACCCCACTTACTGGCTATGCAACCTGAGAAAAAACATATAAACTCTGTGTCCTAGGCCACATAAAAAGGAAATAATAGTATCTGAATAGCCTATGGAACAGGACCAGATAAAATATTTAGGAGAATGCTAAATATATTGTCACATGAATACATGGGTTCTAGAATCAGACCCATCATTTACCAATGGTGTGATTTTGGAAAGCTAATTTAAACCTCCCTATTTCTCAGTTTCCTCATTGGTAAAAGGTAGATGACAATTACTGTAAAAAGTAAGACATTTTAACCTAGTTCAAAAAATATTATTTAAATTCCAAGTAAAAATACACTTTGTTCTACTGAGAACTATCTATATGGGTTATGAATGAGAACTTTTCATATAATTTTTAAAAATAAAAACTAGGAAATTAAAAAAAAATAAAAAGTACAATAAACAGCAAACTGTTAAAGAAATCCAAACATGAGTCTTTTATATATGTATATACATATATATATTAAATATCAATATATAACAAATAAGACTCTTAAGTTCTTAGAATTTTTATGAAGATAACATTTTGATTAAAAAAATAGAAAGTTAGGGGTGCCTGGGTGGCTCAGTCAGTTAAGCATCCAACTCTTGGTTTCAGCTCAGGTCATGACCTCAGGGTCATGACATCAAGCCCTGCATCAGACTGCACACTCAGTGGGGAGTCTGCTTGAAGATTTTCTCTCTCTCTGCCCTTCCCCCCAACTTTCTCTCTCTCTCAAATAAATAAATCTTTTAAAAAAAATAGAAAGTTGATTTTTGTCTTTTTCCCCACCTTAAGACAAAAGATACCTTTTGTCTCATCTGTATTTAAAGCCTGGAAGAATTTTATGGTGAAGGAGCAAGAGTAAATTGATTTTTAAAAAAATCAGACTGAGGGGAGCCTGGGTGACTCAATCAGTGAAGTGTCTGCCTTCAGCTCAGGACATGATCCCAGGTTCCTGCGACCAGGTCCCTGCTCAGCGGAGAGTCTGCTTCTCCCTCTCCCTCTGCTCCTGTCCCCGCTCGTGCTCTCGCTTGCTCTCTCTCAAGTAAATAAATAAAATCATTAAAAATATATAAATAATAAAAAATCAAATGGCACAACTCAAAGATTTTTATAAATGAGGAAGAAGATGTTAAAAAGCTCATCTTTTCCTTATCCCTCTTTTTATCTGCTCTATCAATCATTGGAAGTATTGCAAATATAAAACTTATTTGGCAAAACCCCAAGACCCTGTAGGGGTCTTAAACCTCAGACACTGAAGCCTCATTAGAGGTTCGTGCAGATTGCCGCCACAGCAGTATCTGTAGTAAATCTGGAATCACATTCATATATTGGAATTTGTTGTTTCCTTTGCATTTTTACATATCAGATAGAGTTAAGTACTGATTAAGAACATGCATATGTGGAACATAATGAATGTTTATCTAATGGTGATCTGACCCTCCTGTCCCTCAATTTGCCTAATTTCTACCACTGGATATAATGAACATTTGTTTTTTTCTCTTCCTGGGATTTGTGATCTTTCTTGGTAAAGCAAATGTAGATTTTGTTGTTGTTAACTTAAATATTATTTAAAAGTTTGAAAAAAATTCAATTTATAATCATTTCAGAACAAGAAACTTTTCTGCAGGGAGCCTGACAGACTCAGTCGGTGGAGCATGCAACTCTTGATCTCAGGGTTGTGAGTTCCAGCCTCTTGCTGGGTGTAGAGATTATTTGAAAATAAAATCGTAAAAAGAAAAAAAAAAAAAGAAAAAAGAAACTTGCTTTGCACTAGTTAAACGTTACAAAAAGGTTTAGTATTACTAATGTTAAATTGCAATTAAACTTTGTTATTGTGTCATCTAAAATTTTAAATTTGTTTTTAAAAACTTGTTCAGATGTACTTTCATGGTATTTTGTAACATTTCGATTCTAATGTTCTCAGAGAACGATTTCTCCTTGGAGTCTAGTCCCGGAGTGAAGATTGTCCATAGAGGAATCCTGCATTAGGCAGAGAAGGCCTGACACCAGTCCCCTTGCGGTGGTTAGTCATCGAGGGGAGCGTGGCCCATGCATGAAGGCTGCGGTGGGTCCTGAAGGGGCAGCAGCCAAGGCTGTCTGCCCACTGCAGTCTGCCCACTGGAGGCAGCAGGGAGATCCGAGCAGGCACTTCCATGACCCCGCGGTGGGGTAAACATGTACATCCATCACGGGAGGATTAGGAGAGGTCTTGAAGTATAGAAATGCACTTTTGAGGATGGCAGCTCCCCTTTGAGTTAGAATTGTCATGTTCCAGCTGTGAACTGATAATTTCTAAGAACACTAGATTTTCAATACCTTGCAGAAGGTGCTGCTTGTTATTGTAAACAGCATTTCTAATCACCTGACCAAAAGTGTGCCATAAAATAACTACTTGATGGAGTACCTATTATATTAACTTGAACAGTTTTTATTATTTGTGTTAATCCTTAATGTTTCTATTAGGTATGGATTGTGGGCATAATAAAAATATTACTGTATCAAAGCCAACGATATTTAATGTCATGAACAAAATATTTAGATAGGAAATACACATGCCAGGAGAAATGGCAAATTGGGACAGTCAAAAGAGATTACTGGGTTTCCTTTCAGGACAGAGCTGACCATTGTCAGACCCTCCCTGGATAATCTGTTTCTAAAGGGTGTTCATCTTTGTCTTTCTAGGCTCTTTTACAATTGAATTTAAGTTGCAGGGAACTGAGTGATGTATACAATTTTTCCCATTACAATTAAAATAAAACATTCACTAGAGACATAAATGGTTTATGTGTAGTAGAAAAAATGACTTTAATCATTACATTTATTGTCCTATAGGATATTAATCGGTTTGGGAGAAATTAATAAATTTTTTTAAGTATTCCTGATTGCCTATATACATACATGCACAAATATGTATTTATATGTATATACATATCTGTTATTCGAATTTTCCTTTAAACATGTTTAATCTAAAAAATAAATAAGTAAACCAGTTTAATCTTTTGTAGGATATAATGAACATAAATAAAATATAAATAAATATATAATACTCTCCTCATTAATTAATAAACTAAAAACCCTTAACTTGAACTTGAATGTGTATTCACTCTGTATTAGTACCACAGCCATGATATTACCTTTTTGAAAATTATCTTTCAGCAGAGGGTTTTTCTAGTATGAAGCAAATGCATTTGAAGAAAAGAGAAATGCCATTGGGAAAATGTTTGCCAATTTTAGATGTATTTATGCCAAATTTGGTGTCAGACGCACAAGATTATCCAAACTGCTTGTGAATGTGAATGAGGTGATAAATCAGATTTTAGAAAATCCTTATTCTTCAAGTGACACAAGATTGAACGTGTTAAGGATTAAAACAATATTAAAATCCTCACGGATCAGCAAGTTTCTTTTTTGTAGTTCACTGAATCATGCAATGAACTAAGAACATCTGGATTAACAGGTACTGGGGGTATGTTATCATATTACATAATGTTCCTCAAAGCAATTTATGGCCAGTAGAGGACCAGTAACATTCCAGGCATTAGAATATGTTTGATGTGTAAGAGAGAAAAAAAAAAAAACACACACACACACACAGATGCACACCCACACAAATACAAATCTGTTAAATATTTCAAGCAATTTACTTTCAATGTATCTCAATATCTAAATATTATCTAAATTTTAACTTGGTTAAAATTTAGAGAGAATGAGAATGAATTATCAGACACCTTTGCAACAACCCTCCCCCTATACCTTACACTGAAATAATACATACAGTCCGGGCTAGTCTCAAACTCAAACTTGCGACTGTTGGTCCCGTATCCAGCTGCAGTCCGGGCTCGGATTTGGAACACATAAGTGGTGTCAGGCTTGAGGCTACTGATGGTAACATTTGTGCCTCTTGCCCTCAGAATGGTGTAACTTGTCTCTTGCTCCTGCTTTGAGGTAAGAAAAATCATGTTAAAATCAAATCTTCATAATGCTATCAAATGATAAAAAGGTGAACCACTCAAAATCAGTTCTTTCAGATTTTAACACAGAGCATAGGACATATAAAAGAGATGACAATCATTTCACTCTCTGAAAATAATAGAGGCATCTTTTAAGCTAAAATTATTTACAGAATCTCCTAACTTGTGTAAAATGATTTGTGTCCTGCACATAAATCAGGGAAAGTTTTCATTCTTACCAGTTAGTGAATATGCCAGTGAAAATATGTTTTCTTCAAAGCTAAGTCTAAATGAAATCTTTGTTCTAATTTCAAAAATAAACTTACAAAAAGGAAAATACTCCTTTGAATTAAACTTAATAGGAATGCAGGCGCCTGGGTGGCTCAGTCGTTAAGCGGCTGCCTTCGGCTCAGGTCATGATCCCAGGGTCCTGGGATCGAGTCCCACATCAGGCTCCCTGCTCAGCGGGAAGTCTGCTTCTCCCTCTCCCACTCCCCCTGCTTGTGTTCCTGCTCTCGCTGTCTCTGTCAAATAAATAAATAAAATCTTTAAAAAAATAAACTTAATAGGAATGCCCTACTGATTCTCAGAAAAATATTTTTAGCAATTATAAAATATTAAACTTAAAAAAGGTCCAGGTTTTACATATAGCTCTACATTCATAACTTTCTCAGCATCAGTTATATGTGCACTGTATTTATTTATTTATTTATTTTTTTAAGATTTTATTTATTTATTTGACACAGAGAGAGACAGCGAGAGAGGGAACACAAGCAGGGGGAGTGGGAGAGGGAGAAGCAGGCTTCCCGCCGAGCAGGGAGCCGGATGCGGGGCTCGATCCCAGGACCCTGGGATCATGACCTGAGCCGAAGGCAGACGCTTAACGACTGAGCCACCCAGGCGCCCCTGTGCACTGTATTTAATCTAAGTCACTGTGGTTTAGTAGAGATAAATATCTTCAGATCAAAGTCTAGAGATATTTCCCCAAAGGATCTCCTCCAGGGGACTGAGATTGTATATTAGGCGATTCACAGTGCACATTAACAAGAAAGTCTTTTTGTGTCAAGCCTTGTGTAGAAAAAATGGATTTACATAGAATTGTGTTTTCCCCCTAAGGCACATTAATATACACTGAGTATTTTACGGGTAACTTGATTTTGAACAATGGTGGAAGGTCCCTGCACCTGGGGGGTGGCCCAGAGTGGATATTCTTAACCAAAATGACATAGCATATTACAGAAGAAGTATACATTACAGATACTTTGTAGTTAAAGATGGTAGTCATGTACTAGATAGCATTTAAGTTGGTATATTAAAAAATGAAGAGGATCAAATATATTTATTTTACAGAAATAATTATTTCATTTGTTAAAAAACTTGTTGAACCTATACCCAAAACTCGACTCTGCTCATCATCATTAGTGAACTAGTCAAGAAAGCTAGACCTTATAGAGCTTAAATTCTAGTGAAACATTCAAAATATTTCCAAGCATTATATACATTTGGGAATAATTTTTAAATTTATGTATGTGTGATATAAATATTTATATAAACATATTAAAGATAGTATTGCATGAATGTTTGTATCAAATTTTAAAATGCTTAGGGGATAATGAATAGATTCAGCCATTTTTTCCTGCACTGGGTAGTATTGTTTTAATACAAGGATGTGCATTGTGCTTTGTTGGTAGAATTTGAAAGAAGTTCAGCATTTTCTTTATGTTTGAAAGATTTGAATATAAATTAACTGCATTTTTGATTTGGCCCTGTAGATCTAAAGGTTGGGTGCTTCCTGGCTTTGCTATCCAGTCTGAACTGAGATGTGTCATGACTTTTCTTTTTATTTTGTTGCATCGTCTATAAAACATGGATTCTTATATTTGCCCCATCTTTCTTGTCAAACTTTTAAAAATAGAAGATCATGATCAGATGAGTATTTCCAGTGCTACAGTGGAGCACTAAAAACTAGGATATAAGTTATTTATACTACGACTTTAGCATAATGAAGTTGATTAGGCCTCTCTTTTCTTCTAATGAAAGAGACATTCCTTTTCCCTGCATGGGGCACTATGAAAAAAAAAAATGGCAACACACTTGTGAAATACATTAACCTTAATTAAAAGAATAGCTACACAATGCAAATGAATGTTTATACATTATGCTTTGTTTGCACAACTGATCATTCTTATGGTCCTAATAATCCATTCTCACGTAGAGCAAGGCATGTGATACAGGAAAACACACTAAAGGAGGAGTCATGGCTTCCAGGATTCAAAACTGGGACCTGTTTATTAGCAGAGAGGCTGTGAGAAATTCAAATAATGCCACTGACTCTGTTTTCTTATTTGTGAATGAATCTAATTAACCAATTTCATAGGATCATCAGACAATTCAAAATTAAATAATGTACTCAAAAGTGTTCTATAAAGTGCTATATAAATGCACAATTTGCTTTTAATTCACTTGAAAATACTTTGTAACCTGCACACAAATATGTTTTGCTCACATTAGTAGCTATAAAACCACCCAGCTCTGATAAGATTTGAATACATCTTGCTTTCAAACCTCACCATAATTTATAACCAGGGAGAAATAAGTGCCGTTTAGAGGTGATGAAATATTATAGCCTAAATTCTACTTATAAATAATCATGTATCTATTTTTATAATTGTATTACTGAACCACAATTTTATGATGTGGAGCAAACTTACCCATCCATTCCCACCTTCTAAATTACCTTGTACAGTATCAAGAAAGCTTTTCATTGTCAGTTCAATAATACAATGGTTTTGTTATTAGTTCAATGTTCCAATCTATACTGAATGAAATTCATGTGAAGGTAAAGGTCAAGAAATGAGGCTTAAGGCAATGAACTAAGAAATAGCTCATCAATAGGCTCAGGAATCACTGTGAAATAATTGGTAGAACAGGGGTCTCAGTAGAAGACATAAATGTCATTTCTAATGCCATAACTAGATGGCTTAAGTTTGGTACTGACATCTTTGCTGTGACTTATTGTTAAAAAATGGGGGATATTTGACACAATGATTTCAAAACCCCCTCCACTGATAAATCAAAGGTATCACGTGACCAGAGTTCCAAACAGAGCTCTACCACTTCTTAGCAATGCCATTGGTTTCTTGGCAATTGCATAGCTCATAAGAAGGTCACCTCTTTCCCTACACAGCCCAACCCTTTAACATCATCTCCTCACCTTTTCATAGTATTTGACCTCGTAGTCCAATATGATCCCATTAGGGTGTTCAGGTTCCTGCCAAGATAAAGAGATGCTGTTTCTGGATGTTCGATCCTTCTTAATCGTCATGACAGGTGATGGAGCTGTAGAGAAAGAACAATGGGAGGGGATAGTGGGAGGACAGGAATCAATCCAATTAGGAAGGGTGGTAAAGAAGAGCAGAGAAAGAAAGGAACAAGCAAATGCAGGCTATCATTGCTCTAATCTTTGGCAAGAAAGCACAATCTCCATTTCAAAGGCTCTGGAGTATTAATCTGGCCCCATATCAAGCCTCAGCAGCTGGATTATAGCCCTGGTACATACAGGCCTATGGAAAATGAGCTGAGATTTTCAACTGCTGGTGGACTAGTGGCAAGTGAGCAGATGTTTTCAATCTGCTACTATAATGTAAGCAATGAAATATATTTGATATATTAAAAAAAGAACAAAACATCAGGGCTGCCTATTTGTTATAATGTTGCAAAGTTATTAATACCAGATTCTGCAGCTCATTGATAACATTTCATATGCAACTCTGTAAGAGGACTGGAATCCATTATGCACAAGGAGTCCCATGGTATCTATAGGTAATAATAATATTTAGTGTATTGTAAAACGGACAGGGTTTAGAACATATTATAGGAGGTCTTGACTTTTGACAAAAATCTCTCATGAATAAAAATACATATCAGGAAACAATAGTCGTCTGCTTTTACATTTTTATTTCTTAAAAAGAGAATATTTAATAAGTACTAAGGAACTGACTGCTTTTTATGTCACAAATCTCTGGATATATTCTGAGGTATCTCATTAGGTGTTGACTCTATATTTGTTATGTTCTGCTATGCATTATCGAAAATACAGAATATGAATAAAAAGCATCTCTTTGGATCAGATATCATAGGGTCACCCTCATTTCTAATTGAAGCTTAAATATATTTTAAGTGACCTCCTACTTCAAATCCTTCCATTAAAAATAAAAACGCATACTATCCCTCAGTGCACTTCTGGTTTCAAAACTCAATCCTGGTACACTGGCCAACTGAAATATTTCACTGTGGGGTTCAGCAGCATCCTGCCCTAATGGAATGCAGCAAAATAAATTGCAAACATGAAACAACCAAAAATGAAGAATTCTCAAGTACATTAACTGTTGAATTGTTTTCATTGCTAAAGGACCTATTTTCTTATAGATTTTTCTCAAGTCAAGAACTATTAGAACCCTGTGTATAGCTAACGTTAGAAGTTTTGTATTTGTGGATTTGATGTTTCTGTGATTGTCACATTGACTTTTGCATCTAACCTCTCAAATTGTTCCTGTCTATAAATGCCTTTCATTTTTATTCCTCACTTAAAAATAGAGTTTTCATTAAGCTTGCCTCATGACACTTTACTAGAAAGGGTAAGTCTAAATGAAGAATCCATTGCAATAAGTGTCCCATCCTCCTATTTCTATTATCGTAAGCTCTTGTGAACTCTTTTGTAACTAAAGCATCATTAATTTAATGGCCTGGCAATGATTATTTAATCTTTTGCCAAAGAAAAATGTAGGTGTTGTTTTTCTGATGGAAAAGTAAATACATTTTCTTACTCATATTTTGCTCCCATTAGCAATTACTATCATTTCATGTAACTTAACATCATTTAACTTTCATATTTAGTTTTCATCTATTCAGTATTATTATTTTATTTCCTGGTTTGGCCTCACCATACCCTTACACCCCGCCTCCCAAGCTATAGTGGTTTGATGCTCTGAAATTGATTCCAAGCAAAGGATAATTTATTTTGGTTATATTTAGTTAAAATTTTATAAATGTATTCAGTGTTTCTAAATATATCACTCAGTTATAAATAAATAAAAGTATGTTAATTTTTTGAGAATTATTTTCTTTTAACCTAATCCTACTACTTAAAAAAAAATAATTCATTATCCAATTGCTAATAGAAAAATCGCAGCCCTAACATCCTGGGAAACAAGTTTTCCTTTAAAAAAAAACAAAAACAGAAAAATTCCACTAATTTTCCTACTGAATTAAATCCATTAATAGAGTAACTTTTAATATACACTTACAGAGCATTTCAAAGATGCTCGATGTTGGAACACTTTCCAAATAACACATGGAGACCCTACATTCATTCCGTATCACCATGAAACTGGTTTATTTTCCCTAACACTTAAAATCCATTTTCAAAGAAGTTTGAAAATTATCATGTATGGCATCTCTTTAAAAAAAGAAAGTGAGAAACACATTCATTTCAAAGAATGATTGTGACAAAGACTGTACTAACTTTTTAATGAAAGCTTTGCAGGCTGTTTGGGGTCTGCCCAATTTTTACTGCTTCTGCACTGAGCAAGACTTTATAACTGTTGAAATTCTTCAAAGGTCTTTGAGCAAGCTGCAGGGTCCTGTTTGACTGTAATAAATAGTCTTTTGTGATTCCACACTTACTTAAGTAGAGGCAATTGCTCGAAGCTTGCGCCATCTAGAAAGTTAAATGAACCTTTTCTGATTGCTGCTTTTAGGCCCGTGTTAAGTCATTTGTTCTGTTCTTTTAATACACGCCTCTTGAGTTGGTGCATGTCAGCAGTATGAACCCCGAGCACCAGCCGGAATCCCGTTACATTTAGGTAATGCTCATCAATATTTTAATATTAATAAATAATTAACAGAAATTGTTTTTCTCCTAATAAATAATTCTAGGACATAATAAAACATACTGCAGGAAGAGATGAATTCCATGGGCGCTCCACTGTATCAATGCTTTCTAAAAGGTTTTCTAGAACACTCTTAACTCACACCTTGAAGTATGATCTATCCATACGTCCTCATGCACTCATAGAATTTGTAATATTAATGAGAAACCATGATATGGATTACATTTCTTTAAGTTAGTTTCCAGGTGTTAAAGAGTGGTTTGTTCAAAGTATTGATTTCCAAGATCCACAGAAATCCTTTAAGTTTATTATTATTCTGTGTAAGAGGACATGGTATTGCAATGTATATCATAAAATAGATTTGATTTACTTTGTCTTCATTTCTTTGCTTTTTAATTTTGTGATTTGAAAGAACGGTGGGTCATGGTTCCATGGAATGAAAAAAATCCCAAGAGCAGAGAAATGCTCAGCACTAGAGTAAGAGGCACATAGGAGGAGGAGACACAAGTCTTTCCCAGCAAACTGCAGGTGTATAAGGTGAAACAGCAATTACTGGTGAACACCTTGATAGTTCCAGATTGGGAGTTTTAATCTGGTGCCTCTTTTATTTACCTGAAATGATATATTACTGAAATGACTCCTTATCAAAATGAAGAAACTGATGACAAAGTAGGCTACTGTGAAACTGTCTAGGCCTTCCTTTATATAGGTTAGTAAATGCAGAGTTTTGCAGGAAAATATATATATATATATATATATATATATATATATATGAAGAACGTGGCAACAAGAAAAATTAAAACAGTAGGAAGGAAATAATTTTTAGTCAGTTAACGTCCATCTTTAAAATAATGCCTTGGTGTGTCAAGTACAATTTGTGGTATTGGTATTTGAGAGGGAGCAACCATTTGATCCTTAGCTTTTGCTATTCTGGGTACAGCTGGATATACACACGTCCTTCAGAGACTAAAGAAAGGAGATGGGATATACTGAGTAAAATGAAATGTATTATATTTTAACTGAAATATTTCTTAAAAGAATACACATACAAGAAAAAAAAAAGTTGGGAGGGAAAGAGAGGCTCATGAATCACACGTTATTCGTCCTCCATCAAGCTTTCCTATACTTACCCTACAGCACTGAGAAGTTCTGAACACTCCAGGTACTGAAAAAAACCTTGTGGTGCCACAGTGAACTTGCTCATGGCTCTTTCAATTAATTCTTCTTTAAAATTTTCTTTGTGATGACGTAGAACTATAGCGATACTTTCACCTTATATTATCTACTAGTATGTGTTTCATAAAAGCTGGTATCAAAATGCTTTTCAATTTCTGTTCTAGGGAGACATCACTTTCTGGAAACCAAGGATTGAATGCTCACCAGGTGTTTACTTCTCTAGGTCCAGACCACTGCAACTGGAAGCCTCTTGAATCACAAACATTCAATGGCTAGTCCAGAGGACAGAGAGACACGTATAACCCTTAATAGTTAATAACTGAACCCTGGTTATTTATTTATAGAGGAAAGGCAAGATTTTCTCTCATTGTCAGTGTAACCTGAGCCATTGACCGCATCTAATGAAATAAAAAACAAAAAACAAAAAACAAATTCCAATAAAGAAGCAAAAAATGTTGGGCTAAAGAGATTTCCATATAAAGAGATTGAGTTAGAAAGGGGGCTTGTATGGTTTACAATTTGTATTTGAGTTACACTTGAGACACCTACAAGCCAAATCTATTGACAGACACGGAAGAGATTCATTATTTTAACTATGGTGTTTTTAAGCTACATTTACTATTATTCTGAAGCTAAAATATGACCCATCCTTAGAATCAGGAAGTCAAAACTTCAAAATTCAACTCCTAAAGGATCTGGTTTGGTTTGTTTGTTTTTATTGGGACTTTCCTCTTTCTGGGTTTGGGAATTTCTAATGAACCTCTGAGGTATCTGTGGTTTAGAGATTGGGCAAGTTAAAGTAATAACAAAAAGGGCTCAGTATTTCTTTTCTAAGTTTAAAAGCCAAAGCTTTTAAAAATTATCTCCATGGGAAAATATCATGCAGTAAATGGTTGAAAGATTTTTACTTTGAATCAGACATGCCTTTAAAAGCATTACTCCCTTATATTTTTGTACCATTCATTACAATGCCCACTTAAGAACATTTCCTTCTTGTTTTGTTTTTGTTTTTTTTTCCGGAAGTGAACCCTTCTAATTAAATCCAGAAACACTCCTGGGTTTGAATTAGCATAATCATTCCTAGCTTCACGTTCTCCATCTCACCACCCCTACCCTGTTTTTCTCAACCTGTTGTTCTCTGGAATTTCCTGTTTGGGTCTCAGGACTCACTATCTCTACAGCCTAACCAGTTTGAATTTCAGAGTTAAACTTCTTGATATATTCTCCCTCACCAAGGACCCTGCATGCCAACAGCTTCAACATCTGAAAGCTGATGAATTTTCTTTATTCAATTCTAGTTTTCCAGCCCTGCTTCAGTTCAAACTCTTGCCATTTTTTTCACCTGGATTCTACACTTTCATCTCAATTGTCCCAGAAATTCAATTTTCTACAATTTTGATGACTTATTATTTTACGAAGTAAATGAAACTTTAACACTCCCCTCCTTCCAAATTTTATAATTTCAAATCATATTTTTTTCTAAACTTACTAACTAAATAATAATATTCAAAAGAAATGTCTAGGAATCTACATTTTTAAGAAGTTTGTATCAGAAAACTCTTAAGATCACACATTTGGGAAATTCTGGACTATAATTTAAAGATACATACATTGAAATTCATGATATAATTATGTAAGATTCCTCATAAGACTGCAACACACATACCAGCTTTATTATTTAGTGCTCTCCTTTCAAACTAAAATTCTAAAGATAATTCCTTTGGTCATCTGTCCACAGTGTACTGCTACACTCACTATGTGGAACAATCTCTTCCTTTTTCATCTGAAAAAATCTTAGGTATTTATTACCCTTAGAAATCCATTGCTAATATAATTTCTCCATAAAGCCCTTCCTGAGTCCCTTAGGCAATAATCAGCTTCTTCCTCTGTTCTGATGTACAGAATACTTGTTCATTCTCTTATTATTTAGCCCACCACATTATATTGTAATTATATAATTTACTTACCAGCATGTCTTCCCACTATATTATAAACCCCTCAGAGTCTTTAGTGCCTAACTTCATGACAACCTTGCATAAAACTAGCTATGCAGTTTGGTTAACTTTGCAGTAAAATATACAATATGTTTTGTGGTTATTTCCTTTGAAAGATAAGTTTTATTTAGCTCTTGATGTTAAAATAATAATTTTTGAACCAAAATGAAAACTATAATGTGTTTAGCAGAGATACCATTATCTATAAAATTATGTCATTAATTTTCTATACTAAAGAGAAAAGTAATTTTTTCAACTGAACCAATAGTGCTGGAAGAAAAACATTTTAAGGCATACACACTGAAAATAAATTTTGAGCAGTAGTGATAGAAGAAGGGTTCATTTCATGGGTGTTTATTGGATGGATTCAAGAAGAGATCCTGTTTTTCATTTTTTTCAGTGGCCTTTCACATTCCTTATTTTCCCTTGCTTGAGGATCCCAAGCAAGGGAAATTTTCTCTCCATTGGAGTTGGTATATCACCCTCTTGGTACATGGATGTGTTCACAGACCTGGATGCTCTCCAAATGCCATACTATTGGGATGTTTACGGAGGCTTCAAAATTAGGGGCTTCTCCGAAAGATAGTGTCAAATTCTCTTATGCTCTAAGGTTGTGGGACTATTGTTATAAAAACAGATTGTATTTTCTCAGCACCAGTTTGTTCTTTTTGTCCTTTTAAATGAACCAGGCACACCTACACAATTGAGCCTGGGATTTGTAAAAGAAAAATAACAGCCAGAGAGTTGATGGTGGGCACTGAGCACTCTGTGGCAAATGCGCTCCAAAACTTCCCTGCCTAATCCCAGATTCCCTGGGGTTTTCTACCATACTTTGACTAGGATCAATCTCCTTTTAATAACATTCAATAACCGCACAGAATGAGAACAATCTTCAAATATGTTGTTTTTTTTTTTTTAAACCTAGTTTTTCTCCTCCTGTGTTTCTCCTTTATTCTCCTACTATTACCATAGTTACAACCCTTCTAACACCTCTGGTCAGCAAATGTATGAGTTTTCCCCACACCAACCAATTCTATGATACCAGTTGGGTTTCCCACAATTTAAATTCAGACACTATCTACTGGAGAGAGCATCAGATCCCACAGGTTAAGGGCTCAGTCCCATGAGATTGTCCCCCACTTAGATACCAATTGCAAGTAGTAGGCCCCCAGGTTACTCACAACTTCTGTCTGACTTGGCTACAAATTGGAGGTTTCCATGACCTCCTTCTTCAGTTTGATTTATTTGCTAGAATGGCTCACAGCACCCAGGACAATACTTACATTTATCAACTTATTAAAGAACATGATAAAGGATAAAGATGAACAGCCAGATGAAGAGATACACAGAGCAAGGTCTGGGAGGATCCCAAGCAAGGGAAATTTTCTCTCCATTGGAGTTGGTATATCACCCTCTTGGTACATGGATGTGTTCACAGACCTGGATGCTCTCCAAATGCCATACTATTGGGATGTTTACGGAGGCTTCATCATATAGGCGTGATTAATCTTAACTCCATTCTCAGCCCTTCTCCCTTCTCAAGAGAATTGGTAGCAGGGCTGAAAATTCCAAACTTCTAATAATGGCTTGCTCTTTCCATTGACCAGTCCTCATCCAGGTGCTATTCAGAAACTCACCCAGATTTACCTCATTAGAATAAAAGACACTCCTTGTACCCAGGAAATGATAAGAATTTCAAGAGTCCTGTGTCAGGAACCGGGGTCAAAGACCAAATACTAGAACAAAAGTATGCTCTTGGTGCTCTATCATTTAGAAAACTACAGGAGTTTTTGGAGCTCTGTGCCAGAAACCGGGGACAGAGACCAATATATATTTTCTGTCATCTCACATATGTGATATGGCTTTGAAAATCTATGGAGGGCAAACCACAGGTTTCTAAATACAAGGCTTCAATGTGAAAGAGGTTAATAGTGATAAATAGCTATTTTAAAAACTCTTATTGTTCACTTAGAGTTGATTAATCTCTGAAATAAGGAATCACATGGGTGGGAGGGGCACCTAGGTAGCTCATCAGTTAAGCGTCCAACTCTTGATTTTGACTCAGGTCATGATCTCACGGTCCTGGGATCGAGCCCCTCATGGGGCTCCATGCTCAGCGAGGAGTCTGTTTCTCCCTCTGCCCCTCCCCCTGCTCATGCTGGCACTCTCTCTCTCTCTCTCTCAAATGAATAGATAAAATCTTAAAAAAAAATAAAATAAGGAATCAGTTAGGTAGGAAATATTAGAAATTAGAGCAAAAAAAGGTTTTTTCTTAACTATTTGTCTTTGAAAAATATAGTATACTAGCAAATTTATCATAAAATATTGAAATCTTGGGCAAATCAGTTACTATTTTATCCAACTTTTTAGTACAAACAAGGTTATTTTAGTATAGATGGTTCCAAAGATTAAGAGTGACAATTGTTGAATGCAGCTAATGGAAACATGGTGGTGGGAAAGGATTATGATGCAAAATCAAGCCCAGATGAAAGAACAAATCTTAGGTTATAACTAAGCTAACCACACTGTGAGTTCTTGTTTGTTTGTTTTAAAGGGCTGCTGAAGTAATAACATCTCTTCTGACTTAGAATCACTCAGAGGTAGAGCTGCTACATTCCAGCATAGGACCGGTAGAACTGACCTTGGGCCCTGATAGCACTCTCTGTGGAGCTCGTGACAAAGGGCTTGCTGCTTTCTCATTAACTGCAGGAGTGGAGAGGTATGATTTAAATACATGTTAGTGAGAAGAGGACTGACATTTATTCCACTTCCATTTTACAGATAATGGTAAGAAATCTAGTCAAAAAGATGACCCCCTTAGGTTGTTTGATCCATGTGCTCAATCGAGACAGAAAGGAGGAGAAAAGTTTACATTATGTTTTTTACATTATGTTACATTTGGAAAAATGAGACAAAATATGTACTGGTCTTAAGTAAATTAAACTTTTATTGGCAAACTATAACTGTAGATAGACGGAAAGAGGCCACTGATAGAAATACTCTATATTTTGAGTGGGGTAGGTATCTTTGTCAAAAGTCATTGAATTTTACACTTACAATTAATACAATTTACTATATATAAATGTTATTTCTGTTTACAAAGAAACAAAAAATATAATTTTTTTACTCAGATCTCACTATATCACTTTATTAACTAGCTTTTTTTATTTTCTGTATTCTTGATGCTCTGTCATCTAAAGCCTTGCTGATTGGGGATAGACTACCTCTCCTGAGGCTAGCCAGTTCCTAGAAATAGCAAAGACTGACCCAGGAGGGTGCTTTTCATATGCAAACTAATCAATCCAGAGCCTTCTCTATCTGGATTTATACTCTAGGAGGCAATATTTCTCTGCCCTAATCATTCCAAGGCTAGGTACCACACAGCAAGCAAGTCCCTATACCTCAGAGTCCACTGAATTCGAAATCTACTTATCTTATCTACAATCCTAAATCTACTTATCTTTTTTTTTCTTTTTAAAAGATTTTATTTTATTTATTTGAGAGAGAGAGAATGAGAGACAGAGAGCATGAGAGGGAGGAGGGTCAGAGGGAGAAGCAGACTCCCTGCCGAGCAGGGAGCCCGATGCGGGGACTCAATCCTGGGACTCCAGGATCATGACCTGAGCCGAAGGCAGTCACTTAACCAACTGAGCCACCCAGGCGCCCCTAAGTCTACTTATCTTATCTTGCCTTACCTTTCCCACAAAAACCATAATAAAGGCTCTTGCCCATACTTTCCATTTGCTCCTTCTGCCTCCTGACTGAACCTGGTACTCCTCTGTGTGGCCCTCCATGGTGTGGTAGTCTCCCCTTCCTCTTGGGAACTGTGAGTAACTATCTTTTTCATAGCAATCATCTCCTGACCAATCTGTTGGTCTCACCATACCTGAATAATAATAAAAACTACATTTTAAAACAATCACAATAGTGTAATATTGTCTACAAGTTATTGCAAACAATAGACATCTTCTCAACAGCACTATGAGCTATCTAAGAAAATATCTGGCATGCACATAGTGTTGATATAATTTTTGGTATCAGTACCATCAAATTCAGAGACTTCCATGATGTACTGTCTTTGATATCTAACCAACACTAAAGGTTAAAACCTGCCTATCGCAGTTTTTTTTTTTTTTTAAGATTTTATTTATTTATTTGACAGAGAGAGAGATAGCTAGAGCAGGAACACAAGCAGGGGGAGTGGGAGAGGGAGAGGCAGGCTTCCTGCTGAGCAGGGAGCCCGATGTGGGACTTGATCCCAGGACCCCAGGATCATGACCTGAGCTGAAGGCAGACGCTTAACGACTGAGCCACTCAGGCGCCCTGCCTATCGCAGTTTTAATAATATATAGTTTTAACCTCTTATGCTATTTAAGGAATAGGTATTTCTGTACTTATAAGGTTGCTATCTGTTGGGTTCCTGTGTGTCTGTCTATCAGCAACATGATTGTAGCCAGATTACATCATTAGACACTACACACTAAGTCGTAAGCTAACACTTTTATCTGGACTTACCCCTAGTTGGCAGTGTTGAGGCTCAAGGTGAGCCATTTTGTCCTGTCTTTACCAGATCCTTTCATTTTTATAAGAAAAAAAAGAAGATGGAGAAAATGATACCATAGTTACATCAGTACAGAATTCTTCAAGGCATCATATATAAACCCTGTTGTGCAGGATCAATTGGGGTCTGTGTCAGCAGTAATAAATAGCTAACTTTAATAGAGGCACCAAAATTTGAAACACACACACACATGCACACACTCATGCATTCATGCATTTGTATGAATTCAAGTGTGGCCCTATAATAACTTCACTTTCACCTATATATGTTCTTGGGTGAGTGAGAAATTGATTTATTCCTGAAGGAATGACAACTGTCCTTATAAGTATCACATGCATGAGTGAGCAACCATTACTTTTTATTGTTGTATGAATCATGAATTTTTATAGTGCATTATCCCTCCATAAATGTACACCATAGAAGTATATGTTACATCTAAATATTATTGATTCTGTGTGAGGAAGCAGAAAAAATGTTGAGAGATTGTGCTTTGCGTATAGCTTATTGGTCTGGCCCATACGGCTTGTATATGCCTAGCAATTCTACCCTAAGTGCAGCAGAGACTAACTGAAGCAGGGAAGTCCTCTTTAGGAGTCATGGAGGTTGATCTCTTCCTTTAGGGAGGTAAAAGCCCAAACCTCCCATACCAGGAAATCTGCGGTCAAACACTGGAAATCAGATTTTCAAAATTAGCTCAGACCTATTCAATTTACTTACACATAGAAATACTCATTGGCTTGAAAAAATAAAAAAGGGCCAAGGGAGTATTCCAGAAATGAAGAAGATTTTTGAAAGGTCACTATTTAGAGTGTAGATTATTTGATTTCCATGAAATCAACTTCCGGAGCAGCCCTACTTCTATGTTACTTGATGCTAGGAATTTATTTATAATATGGTTATACTCTTAAAGAACACAATAGTCTTTATCTGTTGATTTTAAAGAAATCACCTGAAAAAGTTTTTTGAAGATTTATTTATTTATTTGTGCACGTGCACCCGCACGCGCAAAAGAGAGAGAGAGAGAGAGAGAGAGAGAGAGAGAGAGAGAGAGAGAGAG